>NC_056728.1:1212006327-1212088827 GCF_019279795.1 Protopterus annectens
GCTACTGTCATCACCACACAAATGGTAGTTCACAGTAAGATTTGTTGCAGGTCATTACATGATGCTGTCATCTGTAGGTTAGACAAGCCATGTATACATCACCCCCTTATTATTTTTTTTTTGGGGGGGGGGCACGAACTACTGCAGGTATATGAATAGTGTCTATGGGTATGCAAAGGTGTGTGTGTGTGTTTGTTCTAGACTCCATAATATATCTATATGTATATCTAGCTACCTATCTTACTATGTATTATATGAGCACCTACCAGAGTACACAAGAAGATTGTATGATGGTGTGCATGTGAAATGTGCTCACATAGGTTGCACCTTCCTTATCCTGCATGATGCATGATGCATGAAAACACAAGCAACAGAAATGCAAGTTCCGAATGCAGAGAATGAGATTGTGTTGAAAGCCCTGCACATCTCCACAGTCGCCATATGACTGGCCATGAGAAATCTGTCCAGAACTATCAGAGCTGTACCTGACAAGATGTGGTGATTGATATAAATGCTCTTAGTGACCAGAGCAGAAACTATGATTAGGTCAGACGCCAAGCCACCTACATGATTCATACTGCCAAAGAATATGTCATCCACATGACACAGATTAGTGTGAAGGGAAGCAGTCTGTCAGCTGAACCACCATTAACAAGGATGGAGGAGTTCCTTGGCTCTTTGTATGGGGAGATGGGTCATCATCCATAGGCCAAATGGGAGTTTTTTAACATTTGAGCAGAATTACAGTGGGATACGGGAATCCCCACTAGAGATGCCACAGGTGTGTATATCTTCTCTGTATTAGGTACCCGTTTACTGGGTAAATATGTATTGTAATGCAGATTATGTGTTCTATCAATTTGTTATGTAGAAACATCAGGGCTTCACACTATATAACTGCCAGAAAGGTCTATCGTACTATTGTAATAATAATAATAATAATAATAATAATAATAATAATAATAATAATAATAATAATAATAATAATAATAATAATATTTCCACTATAAACAGTAGTTATCATTCGTTTACTGGAATTAAAGTTACAGGCCTTATTTACTGTAGGTACTTTCCTTTGGTAGCTCCACCGTGGATATACTGCTTTCTGATGCAGACAACTCAGATTCTGATAAAAATAGCAGTCAAAACTTACATCGAGAGCAGGCTGAGAGCAGGATTTTTGGAATCTGGCCCCTAGTGTAAGCTTGTTTATAGATAGGCTTTACATCAAAGGAAGTCACTTACACTGGGAGCAGGCCTTTCAGAATCAGGACAGACTTAAACTGAGAAAAACTATTTTGGAATCTGGCAAGACTGTATTTTAGAAGGACTGTGTGGACTGAACACTATCATCATGGTGCTGCTTGTTATATTTTGAAACTTCAAGGCCAGGTGAGCGATTGTTTTAGTTTGTAGGTACCAAAGTATCCAGCCTCCTAGGACATTTTGAAATGTATATGTATGTGTGTGTGTGTGTGTGTGTGTGTGTGTGTGTGTGTGTGTGTGTGTGTGTGTGTGTGTGTCTGTAATACCAATCCCTGTACATGTCTCAACCTAAGAACAAGTGCTAATATGGATCTTGCATAGGAGTGCATCCAGAAATGAGTGCTAAGATGTGTCCTGCAGGGAGCAAGTCCAGGAGTTCAGTATTCGATTATGATTTTGAATATTTCAGACTTCAAGACTGTGATAGTAAAATTATACACACATACACAGACACACACACACACACACACACACACACACACACACACACACACACACACACACACATTACTAAAATTCATAAACATATTTATCTCTGATTATTAAATTCTTGTGACTAAAGTGTTCCACATACAAGACTAGTCTGTACTTCAGTCTTGCACAAAAGCTATGAAATATCATCTACAATCATGTCTTTAACAATGAAGTGAAGCAGAAAAAAATGTAAATATTTCCATTACATCCATAAAACGTCATGGAAATACTCAACCACTGGTTTTGTGAGAATGTTATTTCTAGTATATGTTTCATTTTTCTCAGATACTCATTTTGATTTTATTTATAGTTTGTCTCCACAAACACACTTATTGTGCAGATTCCCCTTGAGCTTCCCTTCCTTCCCATAGAATGCCCTACTGCTGAAGTTTTCTTCTAGTGGTAGCATCAGTGCAGAAGTTGGCACTCATTCAAATTTGCATGATAATGAGGCAATCTAAGGAAGTAGCTAGTGCCAATTAGAAATGTGCCCCCTCCCCACTGGAAATGCCAGTGTCTCCTGATTTACTCTGCAAGAGAATCAGAGAATTTCTCAGCTGCATATCAGTGGGAGATCTCCAATAAAAAGTCTTTGGACTTGAGTCAATAAAGCCTACATGGTGAGCTAAAATGCTGCATGTGTCATGGCACAACGTGCACACAGTAGTGCACTGGTTTGTATTCAGTAAGTGGCTCTACATGACATTTAGAGCTGCACAAATATGGAAAACATTGTGGCATGCTAATTAGTGCATAAGCAGCTGAACTGTATGCTAATCAACCAATCCAAGACAGAGGAGCTATTCAACAAGTTATAAAGCAACTGTGTAGACTCAGTGGAGGTTTTGCCTGCGAATTCCAAAACCTATTGGAATACAGCCAGAAAAACTACTGTACACAGAAACAATGTTAGAGGCTGCTATTAGTCATTCATGTGTATGTGCAACATGCCCAAGTCTCTGCTGCTGCTGCTAACAGACCTCAACCAAGAAGGAGAAGGGTGTTTAGAACCCATTTAACTTTTCACAGTCAGCAGGAAGTGGAAATTGCAGAGCACTACAGGATGGATAGAGACACAATACAGGAACTCTGCAACCTCTGTTGTCCTCAACTGACAGAAAGGCAAACCTAGGGGAACCAATACCTGTGGAGACTAAGGTATGTGTAGTACTAGGAATATTAGCTACAGGAACCTTCCAGAGACCAACAGGGCATATGCTGGGGGGTATCACAAGCATCAGCATCCAGAATCCTACATCAATTCCTGAATGCTATGCTCCAACATGCCAGTGACTACATACATTTTCCCATACAACTGAGGACATACCTACAACTATGCAATATTTCTACCCAGTAGCACACTGCCCTGAAGTGTTGGGGCAATAGTCTGCACACACAATGAAATCAAAGCACAACCAAGGGAACAGAGAATGGTTTTCTTAAACAGAAAGGGCTTCCACTCCATTAACTGCCAGGTCATGTGCAATGTTACAGGAGTCATCCTGAATGTGTGTAATGGCAACCAAGGTAGATATCACAAGTCCCATATCTGGCACAACTCTCAGCTGTATCAAAGGTTTTCTAGTGGAGATGTCCCACGGGGTCATTTACTTGGGGATGCGGGGAATACACTCAAGCTGTGGCTGATGATACCCATCAGAAATGCACACATACCCACCAAAGAATGCTATAATGAGTCACACACTCAAATGAGAAATACCAGAGAGCATGTGTTTGGGCTGCTGAAGTCACAGTTCTAGTGTCTAGATACATCAGGGGGTGCCCTGCAGTACAATCCCCATACTTGTGCTGAAATTTTCACTGCCTTTGCTGTACTTCACAATATTATCCTGAGGAAACAGCTTCACCAAGATCACCAAGGGGAAAGGGCACACATCCCACCAACAGCACTGGCAGGGTCACCACAGCAAAACACAGGTGAGGAGTCCAAGTGGGAACCACCAGCTGCTGTGGGTGTAGGTAGAGGTAGGCGTGCACAGTATGCCCTCACTATGGCCAACAGGCAATGATAGCACACATGCTCACTAGCTAAGGAGATAAAACTGTCATCCTATGTACATTCATAAAGGAAAATGGATGCCAGCCAACGTTCACAGCCTTTACTTACTCATGTAAAGGCTGTATACTGCTAGCATCACACAGAGTCAGCCTCGAATTAAAACACTTGTAACTGCCAGACTACCAAGGAAGTGTTGAACCTGGAATAGGAAAATAAATGCCTAATAATACAAATGAATGGCAGATCCTTGTATAATGTTACTTGCTAATGTAACTAACTAGTAGGTGGGTGATTTTTACAGCAAGAACATCAATGTGTGACAGGACTGACTTATTTCAATAGATGTTTTCACTATCAGCTAATAGACCTCATTAATCAAATATATACACACTACAAAAACTTGTAAGAAAGCAGTAGAATGTTCAACAGAGCATCACAAACACATATATACTAAGCACTCAGTCAGCTATGCACCCTGTGCATCAGACAAAATATGTATATATCCCTGAATCCAAAAGATAGAAAAAATGGCACAGTTATCATCATTTACACAGGGTGTTATATGGGGGGGGGGGGGCAGGAAGGCCAAGGCTGACACTAAAGGTAGTTAGTGAGTGTCAGTAAGAAAGACAGGCAGTCAGAAATTTGGATAATGTATCAAACGGCCACTGAGACAGAATGAGCTATAAATCTCACAAATGATTGACTGTAACTGTTATGTGTGTGTGTGTGTGTGTGTGTGTGTGTGTGTGTGTGTGTGTGTGTGTGTGTGTGTGTGTGCGTGTGTGTGTGTGTGTGCTGTCTGTCACTTCTAGCTCTATGTCCTGGTATGTCAGACAGGTGTGAGCCATGTGTCTTAGAGGTAACAGTTCATAATTATTGCCCCCAACCATAAGAACTGCAGTAAAAGAAAGTCACACCACCAAAGGTAGTCCAAGTCAACAAATTAAAACTATGGAAGCTAAAATGGACGTGCCAACATAAGCGGACAGCAGACAAACATATAAACTTTATTCATATCAAATCCAATTCTCAGGCAAAAAGGACAAGCGCTTTCGGCTGTAGCCTTCTTCAGATCCTATATTCCAGGCCTGAGTCTTCAGTTTGAAAACATAACGGATCCAATCACAACACTATAGTGGATGACATAGTCTTTTTAATCAGAAGTAGGTTTTCTCCAATCAAAAATATGGTTTCCTACACACCTCCTCCAACAGCCAATCATCTTTCTTCCAGTGGGAAGCCTCATCTCTTCCTAATTACAACCCATTCATTCAAGATGTGTTTAAGCAGTACTATTCAATTTAGCCCTGGTAGGCAATCAGCCCTTAGATCCATAATCCATTTTACTTCTTCCACTTCTGTTTGGTTAAGCAGATCTCCTCCTCGAATTGTTTCCTTCACACAAGAAATTACCATAAACTTAAAGGAATGGTTGCTATTCGTCTGTATATATTCATATAAGGCATTAGCTTCCACCTTATTTCTTATGTCTGATTGGTGGTGAAGGACACATTCCTTAAGCATCCTATTCATTTTTCCTACATAACAGGCTGCACAGAGGGTGCATGTAGTGATATAAACATTTTTACTAGTGCAATTGGCAGAACCTTGAAAGCTATACCTCCTTCCTGTCTTCGGATGCACAAAAATATTAATTGAATTAATCAAATGACAGGCTTTACAAAAGCCACACTTTCGAATGTCTGTAAATTTAAGTTGTTGAATGTTGACCTCTGTTTTTTTACCATCATTAAATCCATCTTTAAGGCATAACAGCCTTTTCAAATTCTTCTTATTTCTGAAAGCAAAACTTGGGGTATCCCCAACAATTTCTCTTATCCTAGTGTCCGAGATCAGTATTGGCCAATATTTCTTAATAATTTCACATATACTAGAATTATCAGTTCTCTATGTAAGAGTACATCTAAATGTATTCTTTAGGGGAGCTTTTAATTTTTGTATATCATAATCCTGTCATGCAGAATAGTGTGGTAGTGTTGTGTATCCGAAGACAAAGAGACGATAATGGTTAGTTGCCTATCTGGAGCTAGGATTTGCAATACCATGCATACACTCAAGTCATTGCACCACAGGTACCAATATGATTCTATCATAGTCCATGTGGGTGTAAATGACCTGAGGCATACCTCACTGGACAATATTAAAAAAAACAATATGGATCTCTATGAATATGTGTCACAGACAGGCAAGTGCCTTACATTGAACAGCACTATACCTTAACAAGGATGATGCCACAGTATGAAATGAAAATTATTAACTTTAATAATTGGCTTAGTTTGGGTGGCCACGGTGGTGCAGCGGTTAGCATTGCCGCCTCACAGCAAGAGATTCAGCTGGGGTGCCTTCTGAGCGGAGTCTGCATGCCCTCGCTGTGGTCACGTGGGTTTCCTCCGGGTGCTCCGGTTTCCTCCCACATCCCAAAGATATGCTGTAGGTGGATTGGACACTCTAAAATTGGCCATAGATGAGAGTGTGTGCATGTGTGTGCCTTCTGTGGAAGGTTGGGTGCCGGGCTGGCAACTCGACACTGTAAAACTCCACTGCCAATCATGAGCGGACAGATGATCCACTGTGGCAAACCCTAACCGGGAAAAGCTGAAAGAAGAAGAATTGGCTTAGTTTATGTTGTCAATATATATAAGTATAGGAGTACATAGTTAACAGACAATTGTGTTTGCCAGAAAAGGCCTGCATCTGCCCCCATCCTGGGCTTTTAGATATTGACTAAAACTTTATCTATCCCCTTAGATCCTTTTTAAGGCAATATCAAAATGACAAAACTACCACTACAGCTAAAAAAAAACCTCAAAGCAACCTAAAGGTATTACTGCTCAATGCTAGGAGCCTAAACAAGAAACTGCACCCTACAATGCACACTGAGCTAATTGAAGGAAGGACACTGAGCAAACTCAGAACTATAATATATAACATTAAGTATCCTGTTTTTTGCTTATTTTGTTCTTTATTTCTTTGTTATTTATAGCACTTTGTGTACTGTGTATTTTTCTAGCTAGTTTCACTGTGTGTGAGGTATTAACTGAAATTGTCCACTTTTATTAAGCATCTGTTGGGTTGTTTGTTTCTGATAACTTGTTGCAGTTAAACTCTTTTTTCTAGAGGCTCCTTTAGCTGTTTAAAACTTTCATTTAAAGGTTCACTGCTACTTTTCAGCTGTGAGAAACATTTCTGCAGTTTGTTTCTAAGTAGTGGGGATATTTGTAGCATTTCCATATTCAGGCTTGTATTTGGGCCTAGTGTTTGTGGAGGCTGTGTGTCTGAGCACATATTCAGGGACATCTTGGTTTAGCCAAAGCCATCAGGCATTTCAGTGAGAGAGAATTGTTTGAGGTCATTGGCTGACTGAGGTCACCTGGACTACAGCTTAGACTAAGCACCTCATTGGTTCTTTTGAGATTTCTTTCTTAAAAGCTGTCTCAGGTTTCAACATTCTGTTACCTAAAAAGTTAAGTTGTGAGTGTTTCTGCCATTTCACACTGAGCTAATCGAAGGAAGGACACTGACCAAACTCGGAACTATAATATATAATATTAAGTATCCTGTTTTTTGCTTATTGTGTTCTTTATTTCTTTGTTATTTATAGCACTTTGTGTACTGTGTATTTTTCTAGCTAGTTTCACTGTGTGTGAGGTATTAACTGGAAATTGTCCACTTTCATTAAGCATCTATTGGGTTGTTTGTTTCTGATAACCTGTTGCAGTTAAACTCTTTTTTTCTAGAGATTCCTTTAGCTGTTTAAAACTTTCATTTAAAGGCTCACTGCTGCTTTTCAGCTATGAGAAACATTTCTGCAGTTTGTTTCTAAGTAGTGGGGAAATTTGTATTGTTTCCATATTCAGGCTTGTACTTGGGCCTAGTGTTTGTGGAGGCGGTGTGTCTGAGCACATATTCAGGGACATCTTGGTTTAGCCAAAGCCATCAGGCATTTCAGTGATAGAGAATTGTTTGAGGTCATTGGCTGACTGAGGTCACCTGGACTACAGCTTAGACTAAGCACCTCATTGCTTCTTTTGAGATTTCTTTCTTAAAAGCTGTCTCAGGTTTCAACTTTCTGTTACCTAGGAAGTTAAGTTGTGAGTGTTTCTGCCATTTCACACTGAGCTAATCGAAGGAAGGACACTGAGCAAACTCGGAACTATAATATATAACATTAAGTAGCCTTTTGCTTATTTTGTTCTTCATTTATTTGTTATTTATAGCACTTTGTGTACTGTGTATTTTTCTAGCTAGTTTCACTGTGTGTGATGTATTAACTGGAAATTGTCCACTTTTATTAAGCATCTGTTGGGTTGTTTGTTTCTGATAACTTGTTGCAGTTAAACTCTTTTTTCTAGAGGCTCCTTTAGCTGTTTAAAACTTTCATTTAAAGGCTCACTGCTGCTTTTCAGCTGTGAGAAACATTTCTGCAGTTTGTTTCTAAGTAGTTGGGATATTTGTAGCATTTCCATATTCAGGCTTGTATTTGGGCCTAGTGTTTGTGGAGGCTGTGTGTCTGAGCACATAATCAGGGACATCTTGGTTTAGCCAAAGCCATCAAGCATTTCAGTGAGAGAGAATTGTTTGAGGTCATTGGCTGACTGTGGTCACCTCGACTACAGCTTAGACTAAGCACCTCATTGCTTCTTTTGAGATTTCTTTCTTAAAAGCTGTCTCCGGTTTCAACTTTCTGTTACCTAAAAAGTTAAGTTGTGAGTGTTTCTGCCATTTCACACTGACCTAATCGAAGGAAGGACACTGAGCAAACTCGATACTATAATATATAAAATTAAGTATCCTGTTTTTTGCTAATTGTGTTCTTTATTTCTTTGTTATTTATAGCCATACCTCTCAACCTCTTAGAGCAAAAAATCTGGACAAAGCCTAAAATGATGGTGGGACAAATAGGGAGAGATTTTAAATATTGCTCTTACAAACTTAGAAAGTTGATAGAATTATAGGTTTTGCATTAGCATGAATTTTCTGAAGGATGTTTAGTCTTAAACGTAAATGTTTGTCATTATTTAATTACTTAAATCCTCAGCTATTTGCCAGAAAGGTACAGATTTTTAGGAGGAACACACCAAACATATGAGGCAAAAATCTGGACATTCTGTGAAAATCTGTACAGTTGAGAGGTATGTTTATAGCACTTTGTGTACTGTGTATTTTTCTAGCTAGTTTCACTGTGTGTGAGGTATTAACTGGAAATTGTCCACTTTTATTACGCCTCTGTTGGGTTGTTTGTTTCTGATAACTTGTTGCAGTTAAACTCTTTTTTCTAGAGGCTCATTTAGCTGTTTAAAACTTTCATTTAAAGGTGCACTGCTGCTTTTCAGCTGTGAGAAACATTTCTGCAGTTTATTTCTAAGTATTGGGGATATTTGTAGCATTTCCATATTCAGGCTTGTATTTGGGCCTAATGTTTGTGGAGGCTGTGTGTCTGAGCACATATTCAGGGACATCTTGGTTTAGCCAAAGCCATCAGCCATTTCAGTGAGAGAGAATTGTTTGAGGTCATTGGCTGACTGAAGTCACCTGGACTACAGCTTAGGCTAAGCACCTCATTGCTTCTTTTGAGATTTCTTTCTTAAAAGCTGTCTCAGGTTTCAAAATTCTGTTACCTAAGAAGTTAAGTTGTGAGTGTTTCTTCCATTTCACACTGAGCTAATCGAAGGAAGGACACTGAGCAAACGTTGTACTATAATATATAACATTAAGTATCCTGTTTCTTGCTTATTTTGTTCTTTATTTCTTTGTTATTTATAGCACTTTGTGTACTGTGTATTTTTCTAGCTAGTTTCACTGTGTGTGAGGTATTAACTGGAAATTGTTCACTTTTATTAAACATCTGTTGGGTTGTTTGTTTCTGATAACTTGTTGCAGTTAAATTCTTTTTCTAGAGGCTCCTTTAGCTGTTTAAAACTTTCATTTAAAGGCTCACTGCTGCTTTTCAGCTGTGAGAAACATTTCTGCAGTTTGTTTCTAAGTAGTGGGGATATTTGTAGCATTTCCCTATTCAGGCTTGTATTTGGGCCTAGTGTTTGTGGAGGCTGTGTGTCTGAGCACATATTCAGAGACATCTTGGTTTAGCCAAAGCCATCAGGCATTTCAGTGAGAAAGAATTGTTTGAGGTCATTGGCTGACTGAGGTCACCTGGACTACAGCTTAGACTAAGCACCTCATTGGTTCTTTTGAGATTTCTTTCTTAAAAGCTGCCTCAGGTTTCAACTTTCTGTTACCTAAGAAGTTAAGTTGTGAGTGTTTCTGCCATTTCACACTGAGCTAATCGAAGGAAGGACACTGAGCAAACTCGGAACTATAATATATAACATTGAGTATCCCGTTTTTGCTTAGTTTGTTCTTTATTTCTTTGTTATTTATAGCACTTTGTGTACTGTGTATTTTTCTGGCTAGTTTCACTGTGTGAGAGGAATTAACTGGAAATTGTCCACTTTTATTAAGCATCTGTTAGGTTGTTTGTTTCTGATAACTTGTTGCAGTTAAACTCTTTTTTCTAGAGGCTCCTTTAGCTGTTTAAAACTTTCATTTAAAGGCTTACTGCTGCTTTTCAGCTGTGAGATACATTTCTGCAGTTTGTTTCTAAGTAGTGGGGATATTTGTAGCATTTCCATATTCAGGCTTGTATTTGGGCCTAGTGTTTGTGGAGGCTGTGTGTCTGAGCACATATTCAGGGACATCTTGGTTTACCCAACACCATCACAGGCATTTCAGTGAGAGAGAATAGTTTGAGGTCATTGGATGACTGAGGTCACCTGGACTACAGCTTAGACTAAGCACCTCATTGGTTCTTTTGAGATTTCTTTCTTAAAAGCTGTCTCAGGTTTCAACTTTCTGTTACCTAAGAAGTTAAGTTGTGAGTGTTTCTGCCATTTCACACTGAGCTAATAGAAGGAAGGACACTGAGCAAACTCGGAACTATAATATATAACATTAAGTATCCTGTTTTTTGCTTATTTTGTTCTTTATTTCTTTTTTATAGCACTTTGTGTACTGTGTATTTTTCTAGCTAGTTTCACTGTGTGAGAGGTATTAACTGGAAATTGTCCACTTTTATTAAGCATCTGTTGGGTTGTTTGTTTCTGATAACTTGTTGCAGTTAAACTCTTTTTTCTAGAGGCTCCTTTAGCTGTTTAAATCTTTCATTTAAATTCTCACTGCTGCTTTTCAGCTGTGAGAAACATTTCTGCAGTTTGTTTCCCGCCCTCTCTCCCTGTTGGTATAGTGTTTTTATAGTTGGTGGCTTTGCAGTTGCCCGCTCCTAGTGTAAATTTGATCTGGGACCCTCCTCCCAGTCTAGTGTCATTACCTCATTCTACCCAGTACAGGGAGAACATTTGAGAAGGCCAATCAGCTTAGTTTCTGCTACTCCTTTCTCTCTTGCCACTAAAAAAAAAAAAAAAAAAAAAAAAAAAAAACTTTTTCTAAGCTTGTTTCCCTTTCCTGTGGGTAGTCTAGCCTGGATATAGATTTGCTGTGTCCAGGACTATTTATAGACTTCTAGGCCCCCAAGCCTTTCCGTGTTGGAGGGAAGCCTTCTAGCTTAATTTTGTTTCTTAGAACTAGCCAGTTTTTTGTTTCAGCACTTGTTCAGAATTTATTGTAAGCACTAAATAAGCTACAAATTACTACATCACTCAACTTTCCTCACTGTCTAGAGGAAAACAGTTTCTAGTACTTAACAAATAAGCATCTATCCAGGCATGTCTGAGGGTCAGCCCCCGGTGTTTTCTCCTGTCTACGTGATGAATCTGGGCATCTTGGGGCAATGCAGTAATTGCCTCATGTACACAGACAACCCTCTCCTCCTACCACCCAACACTACAACCTGTGAGAGATTCACTTATATAGCCAAACTGGAAGCAAAGCTCTCTTCACCCAAGACTGGACTAGACAGTCAAGAGGAGAAGGTAAACACTTGCACTACATCACACTCAGCACATAGTCCCTCAAAACCTACACCACCAAAACACATACATAGAAACACAAAACACACACCTACATTCACGGAGGCTCTCAATAAAAACCTGCCCAAGCAACTGGGGCATCCAAAGCAGAAACACAAGCAACCTCCACCCCCCCAAAACAACCCAAATGACACATAGCCCACAGACTCAGTGTGCCACTCAACCACAGCCCATTAGTCATAACAACGTACCCAACACTCTAATCATAGATGACTTTATAGTCAGGCACACTGATGTTCCACTCACCAGGCTAAACAAGGAGAAAGTTACTGTCAGCTGCCTGTCGGGTGCCAGGATCTGCCACATAATGCATGCACTCAGGTCACTCCACAACAAGTACAAATATAACTCTGTCATTGTCCATGTTGGTGTGAATGACCTGAAACATACCTCCTTGGACTACATGAAAAGGGACATGGAAGAGCTGTCCGATCTTGTAGCCCAGGCAGGTATGACCCTAGCCCTGAGTAGCATCCTGCCATCACCCAGAGTTATACCACAGTACAAGGACAAAATGATTGACTTCAACAATTGGCTAAGCTTCTGGTGTCATTCTAAGGGGATCCAGTATTTGTCTGCCTGGGATGACATGATCGACAAGCCACGATGCTTTGCCAGAGATGGCCTGCATCTGTCCGCCCTGGGATTCCGGATACTGGCTAAGGCTCTAGCCACCCCTATAGTTCCTTTTTTAGGCAAGGTTCAAATGACAAATTCACCACTCTAACAGGTACAGGCAAGAAGAATCTGAGGGTATTGCTACTCAATGCTAGAAGTCTAAACCTCAAAATGCACTCTCGAGGCACTCCTTAAAATGGAGAACATCGACATCTGTGCAGTGGCAGAGACCTGGTTCAAGGCTCCAGAGAGTACCCCTGCATTACCAGGCTATAATTCATACCACACCTTTCGGCCACCTAACCTGGACCGAAACACTAAAGGCGGAGGCGTGTCCATATTCATTAAGGATATCCACACCTCCAGGCTAGTTGCTCAGCATAATGCATCCGAGATTATCCAAGTGCAACTAACTCTGGGCAAGACCGCAATCCAAATTGTAGCTTGCTACAGATCCCCCACCATGTCCCAGGATTCCCACTCCTCATTTCTTAATACACTGGAAAATATCTGGGTACAACCTAACACCCTAATAATGGCCAATTTCAACTACCCTACCATTAACTGGGAAAACTACTCATGTACCAACTCTTGTGCTCAATGTTTTCTGGAATTCATAAATTCCAATGCCATGGATCAACTTATCCACACCCCCACCAGGGGCAGCAATATCCTAGATCTGGTTATTACCAACATGGGCAACCGGTACTCCACACCAGAGGTCAATTCCTCGTTGGCCAGATCCGACCATAAGCTAATCACCCTAGACATCCACATCCTTCCCCCACCCCCCATTAGGGAAACCACAGTAAAAAATTTCTCCAAAGCCAACTTCACGCTTCTTAAGACAGAAGTGGCAAACTTCATGACACCCATGCTGACGAACAATAGAGGTATGACTGCTGAATCCCACACAAATGCACTTTATAAGCACTTACATGAGTGCATGGATCATGCAATCCCTAACAGAACCAAGATGCTATCCTCCAAAAAACAAACTCTACAACAGAAGAAAGAAACTGTTGCAAAAAAGAGTAAAATCCCATGATTGGAGAAACTCCCTGGTCAGCTTCACTAAGAAGCTGAGATCCCTCATAAAATCCTCCAAAGCTAGTTATGAAAACAAAATTGCCACTGACTCTAAAGACAACCACAAAGCATTCTATAGCTATGTCAAGAATCTCAATGGCAACACTCAGATCTGCTCTGAGTTACAGCACAATGGCACTAAATATACAGAACCAATGGCTATTGCCAACATCCTGGCAGATAGGTTCAGTGCTAACTTTACCCCCCTGTCATCCCCTAAAGGGCCCATCTCTATACCAGAAGAATGCAAAGTTCCTGTAATCACAGCTGCACAGGTAAAAAGCACACTATCCAAAGCCAAGAACACAGCATCCATGGGACCTGACGACATCCCAGGCTGTGTTCTACATGAACTACAGAACGAACTGGCACCCCACCTAAGTACCATGTTCAATCATAGCCTCACCTCAGGCTATGTGCCCACTGAATGGTGCACAGTGACAGTTATCCCACTCCACAAAGGGCGAGCCACCACAGACCCCGGAAACTACCGCCCCATTACCCTAATGAGCCTGATCTGCAAGGCTATGGAGCGAATCATCATGGAACTTATAAACAATGACATTGGTAATCTCCAAACTCAGGACCCCACCCAGTTCGGGTTTGTAAAAGGCAGATCATGTCTCCTAAACCTGATAGACTTATTTTAAGCAGTCACCAAAGCCGTAGATGAGGGTAAGGTGGTTCACACAGCCTATCTAGATCTCACCAAGGCTTTTGACACCATCCCCCACTCTGGAATTATAGATAAACTCACTAAACTAGGTATAAATCCCTATGTCACAAGATGGGTTGCCAACTGGCTCACTGACAGAACCCACACTGTGAAAGTAGCAGACTCCAAATCCAGCTTCAGACCAGTGACAAGTGGAGTACCACAGGGTTCAGTCCTGGGTCCTCTCCTGTTTGGTATCTACTTCTCTGAAGTACAGGCCAACACAGAAGGTCTTTATTAACGAAGTTCGCAGATGACTGCAAACTAGGAGCCATAATCAAAACTCCAAAAGATGTGGACATCCTACAAAAGGGCCTTGCTGAGACAGATGCCTGGTGTCAAAGCCATGGCCTCAAGCTCAATGCCAAAAAGTGCATTGTCATTCCTTTTGGTAAAAACTCAGTACCCATGAACTACCACATAGGTGATAGTCTACTTAACACCGAAAGTGTGATAAGAGACCTTGGGATACAGGTGGACAGTAGTCTCTCCTTTGATAATCACATCACTACAGTAGTCAGGAAATCCTTCTATGTGGCACACCTCATCACAAAAGGTTTCTCATCCAGGAAAAAGAGGTCATTGTTCCCTCTACTCGTCACTCATTAGACCCATTATAGAGTACAATGCCCCTTTTGGTATGTACCTCACAAGACATCTACAACAACTGGAAAGGCCACAGAAATACCTCACAAAGAGGATTACTAGCCTCAAAGAGATGCCCTATGCAGACCATCTCAAAAAACTGCAGCTTTACTCCATTGCATATCGCCTACTCAGAGGCGATCTCTGCCTAACACACAAAGCTATGTCAAACCCAGAGCTTTTAGACATGCTCCACTTAAAGAAATCCCAATCCCTACGAGCTACATGCTCTAGGGACCTAAACCTCATCACCACAATAAACAGAACATGCTGGAGGCATAGATTCCTGTCCCATAGACTTCCCATACTCTGGAACAAACTACCTATCTATATCAAACAAACTCATTAGCACTCTTCAAGAAAAATCTTGATGATTGGATGGGAGATAGGAAATTCACCCCGGGGATCACTTCTCTGGCTCTGCTAGACAGTGGCACAGGAAAATAATTTTCTTGGGTGGCGAAAGCCAGGGTACCTTTGGCTAGGCTTATATAGGCCCTAGGGCCAATAGCCTAGTACCTACTTATGAACCTATGAACAAGCTCTCCTCACTCTGGAGAATGTAAACATCTGTGCTCTTACCGAGGCTTGGCTTAAAGCAGCAGAAACTGCTCTGGCATTGAAAGGCTACAGTGCCTTTAAACCAAAAGCAGTACAGATGGGGGCTAAAGGTGGAGGTGTCTTGATCTACATTAGCAGCAAATGCAACTCTAAGTTGGTTTCTTGTCATGTCCTTGTTAACTCTCTATGACCTGCGAAGCTCACAGCTCTTGCCTAGAGCTATTAGAGTTTCTCATCATCCAACAAATACCGCATTTATGGGAGAATTTAACTAACCTTCTATAGACTGGGAAACATACGCTGCCTCACACTCATAGCTACAATATTTCTTGGACTTTATCAACATAAACACCATGGACCAGATAATGAACTCTCCAAACAGAGGGTCAAACATAATGGACCTGGTAGTTTTCAACATGAGAGCACATTGCAACCCCCCACACACACACACATCCTCATTGGTGAATTCTGACCACAAAATTGTCTCCCTTGAAATAGAAATCAACCCAGAAAACCCAAATAAACCCAAAAAAGTCAGGAACTATTCTAAAACAAACTACATCCTATTAAGTGACAATTTATCTAAATTCATGGCTCCCCAATCCCTGACACAACACATCTACCTATACAGAATTATTTTACAGAAATGTTGTACAAACATGTAAATGGCTGTATTGAGGCTGCCATACTTACCATATGTTAGCCCAGATCTAACATCAAAAACAAACAACACCAGTGGAATCCTTACTTTAACAGGCTATGTAACAAAAGAAAAAGTTCATTGCCAGAATCAGAAGGAGCAACTCTCATTGAAACAAAAGCTCTCTGATTCAACTAAACAAGAAACTAAGAGGTCTAATAAAGTTCAACAAAGCCAGTTACTAGGATTTGTTTTAAGGGAAGGTCTTGCCTTACTTAACCTGATAGACTTCTTTGAGAGGGACACCATAGCAATGGATGAGGGGAAAACAGTACATACTGCTCACCTTAACCTGGACACAACATTCAATACAATGTATTGTTGACAAACTCTCATGACAAGCCATGCTCCCCTATATAACTTGCTGGATTGCAAGCTAACCCACAAATAGGTCCCAAGAAGTCAGGATTAGTGAGACCACCTCCACCAAGAGACTGGTTCCAAGTGGAGTACTCCAGTGCTAACTGTTGGGCCCACTCCTGTTTGTGATCTACTTCTAGAACTCAAGGCTAATGTCATAGGCCGCTGGCTCACCAAGTTTGCAGATGACTGTAAATTGGGGTCTATCTTAGATTCTCCCCACAACACCAACATCCTACAACAAGGTCTAACACAATCGAATAACTGGTGCAAAAGTCACGCATTAAAACTCAGTGCAAATAAATGCATTATAGTGCCCTTTAAGTCATCCACACAAACGAATTACTTAATCCAGAGTATGAATCCTGGGTATGAATATCCTGTGCTACACAAACCACCTTAAGGTCCTATCTCTGTATTCATTCTCCTACAGGTTACTGATAGGCAATCTATGCCTAGCATATAGGACATCCACAGATGGATCTTTTGCACATCCACAAAGCAAACAGCACCAGAAACACTAGATGTAAGGACAAAAACTTTGCCTGGGACATAAACAGAACCTGATAGAGGGACCTATGTGTGTCTCAAAAGATCACTGTGCTATGTAATAAATTCCCATTTAATGTGAAGCAGAGATCATCCTTGAACCTATTCAAACAAAACCATGTTCATTGGATGAGAAATCACAAATTCCTCCATAGTCTGACCCCCATGTCTCCGATAGACAGAGGTAGACAGTAAGTAAAGTAATCCCCAACTAGCATACCTCCACATAACCCTTAGCTACCTCTTTACTAACGTACCTCACCATATAGGCATCCAAGGAACTCAGGTACAAAAGTGGTTGGGTTGCACAGCTAGGCTTGTGAAGACCCTTCTGGTCATTATCCTATGACCATATGACATACAGCTGTAATTTAAATCATGACACTGTGCATAAACATCATTATATAGACAGGAGAATGACCTCAACATACCACATAGGAACAAATTGTTCATTACATCCAGCAGCCTAAGAACTGTTAGAGTAACTGTTTTGAAGTACTGCTTTTACTTTATATTCTTATAGCATGACGGATTTAAGTGCATGTTTCAAGTGAGATGAAATTAAAATCTTCAGCTTTTGTCATAGGAAGTTAAATGCCATTCACCATCACTCAGCAGTGGTATATGAATCCAAACTCGGCGCAAATGCTGAGGTCAAAAACTGAAGGGTTTCGGATGGTCCATTTCTGGTCATGTGTGTTGTGTGTGTGGTTTTATTGTTTGATCAGATTAAACATGTGAAAAAGGGGTTGATAGGACAGTGGGGAAAGTGTGGGGCAATCAGAGGGTATGATACAAGGGAAATACAAGAATTTTCAGGATGGTGATGGGAGATCACCACAGTGATCCACTTCTTCACATTATAGAAGTAGACTTGTTCACAGACTTTCATGACTTTGCAGGGTCACAACACCAAGGATGAGTGACAACAACACAATACAATTGTGTAGTTACTTAGACAAAATCAAGTGTGTCCAGTTGACAATAACACATAGGTGAAGTGGACAGCTATGTATGTGAAGTATTTCTTTTGGGACAGGTGCTCTTGTTTTGTGAGAGAGAAATGTTGGGGAATGTGCTTAGGCATGAGAGAGTCAGATAGGTAGCGTAGAGTAGGACAGGTAGCAGGTACAGACATAAAGAATATACAAGGCAGACAGGGATGGTGAGGGACACCATGATTGGGGATAGGTAGAGGACATTGGAGGCACATCCATATACAGCCTGAGAAGAGTGAGAATCTAGTCGTCTCCCAGTGTCATTTGCATGAGTCATCCCAGATGTGATATTGCTTTGGCAATATAACACAGGCACCTTTTGCCTTGTCAGTCTAGGCACTGAGGGCCCCTCTCTGTTATGCCCACCACCAGCCCTGTTCACTCCTGATGGGTGACAAAAACACTAACTCCACAATTACTGCTCATTGAGGGTATCACTGACTCAGCATTCAGACAGAGCTACCTGATATAGATGGAGCAGGTTGGGCAGGAGTTGTGGAGACAACTATGATAGGTTGTATCCCAGATGTGCTAGGTGTCTGTGCTGCCTATGATGGTGCCACAGCAGCCACCTATATAGGTATGGTGCACCAAACCATAGTGGATGGACTACCTCCCTGTGCTGGTGGTCATATTTTTAATCAGCAACAATGTACTAAAAAATATATATAAATAAGAATAAATAAATATAGACAGCTAGGGTGGGGGAGACAAAAAAAGAGAGAATCAGATCAATGGCATGTGATACTATTTTATTATTTCAATACATAAATGAATATAAGAAATAATTAAGTACACCTTGACCACATCAAGATATGATGGGAAGGCATTAATATGTCATAAAATCAGTCAATAATAATGGTATGGTATGATTAATACAATCATGTATTTCTCTATGCCATATCAGATATTTGCTTCCACACTTAATAATTGCATTTGCCAAAATGTAATTGTTAATGTCATGCAGTATTGCAGTTATTTTCTTATCGATAGTATTCTGTAAAAAAATCTAATGTGTGTTTCTAGATACTGAATCCATACGCAATGATGGTGATGTACTCATTGTCTAATGCAATAACCAGCTGTTATTGCAGCAGGCATCTATGTCTGATATCAAATTCAAGATGATTACAGTAATGGATTAAACATACTTCTCTGCCTTACCTGATGTTTACTTGCCCCATTGCTCTTTGCAGTGCGTTCGACTTAGTCTCTCCTGAGACAACTCACAGTTTTCTGATATATCTGCTGCAGTTGTGCAGTAGAGAAAAGAAAACAAAATAGATATATGAAAGCATAATCAATAACTGCATTGACTGGCTAATTAATGCCATGCTGTACGTGATGGGTCAGTATACTTACACAACTGAGAGGTGTTTGCAGTCTTAAATTAATCCTCCTATCCTCTTAAGAGGTCCTACTTTCAGCTTTTCATGTCACTGCAGTGGTGACAACATTATTCCCCAGTGCATGGGATGCCAGTTGCACTGGAGGCAGCCTTGGCCAAACTAACCAAGCCTTAGCTTTATACTGACACCTGGTATAATGCACCTGAAGCAACCTCCTGCTGTCGCACTTCACAAGGATTGCCATAAAATTTTGACTACTCAGCATCTTACCTTTGTGCTGTAAATGGAACACTGCTCCTACTTTCACCAGCCATGTCTGCAGCAGTCAAGCTAGAAGTATGTGTCTGAAATGGCACCCAATATAGATCTCACATGTAACAGCTTGTGAGCAAAAGATGCACTGCCTTGCCAACTGCACTTGTGGAATTAAAAATACAGAAATGTTTTGGAAGACACATTGGTACTGATTACATCAAAAAGCACAGAAGGTAAGAAATAGAGCAGTGAAATTTGGCCATGTGTGATACTCAAAATACTGACACATGTTCCAATGTTAAACACTAACGTGTTTCATGGTGTATGTTATAATCATAGCTGGTTGTTGGACAAATTGTATGACTAGTGACATAATGGGCTGTTGGAACTTACACTCTAATAAACAGGTCAAAAAACTGAGACAGCAAATAAAAAGAACAAAAGCAGTTTAATAAGCGCTTTCGGAAAAGCTAGTACTTTTCCTTCTTCAGACATTTTGAAAACCAATTAACTCACGTTATATACCTTTACCTACGGTCAATTAAAATCAATTAAGCTAAAATGGTCACACTCCAAAAGATTTAAAGCTATAATAACATTAACAATATATATATATATCTAATGACATTCCGTGTACCCTTCAAAATTAGAAGAGCAGACAAAAAACCAAAGTTGACAAAACACTATATATATATACATTAGATTTTATACAATAGGTAAAATAGTATAAATTAGAACCGGCTTTTTTAGTGGTATGCTCCAAACAAGAGCAAAGTTACACAGCATAAACTAACTCCAACAAGATGAAATGAAGAATCTATTATTATGCCATGAACTACTGGAATACCTCAAGTTAAATATTTATTATTATTATGTAAACTAAACAAATGCATACATTTGCAGCCATGAAAGAACATTAATACCTAAAATCTAAGTACCTTTTCAGGGCCAAGTGTTTTAGAACACATTTTAAAGAGACAAACTCATTTAGTCCTGGGGGGGCATAAGCTACTGTTCTAATTTGCCAACATAGTTCTTGAATTTCTAAGTCAAGTTGCCATGAACTACCTCTAGGGTCAATTGACACTTGATGTAATATAGCAAATTTAAAATTATGGTTTGGATAGTCAACTAAATGTCTTGCAAGAGCATTAGTAGTGTATTGCTTATTTATAGGGTACTGATGTTCATAGATACGCTGCTTTAGTTGCCTCTCTGTTTTCCCTATATAGAATGCAGTGCAATCTTTACAAGTAGCAGAATAGACAACAGCTTTTGTTGTACAAGAAAATTTACCTTGGATTTTATAATTCTTATTCCTAATTTTAACCTGTTTGTCAATGTGTAGATGCCTGCACTGATGGCAGGCTCCACACTTAAACATTCCTTTATTTATTTATTTATCTTTGTACTCATAGTTGGACATTCTAAAAGAGCTTTAATATTGGGACCCCTCCTATAAGTGATTTTTGGTTTATCACCGAAAAGCTTGTTCAATCTACTATCTTCTATTATTAAAACTCAATTTGTGTTGAGTATTTCTTTAAAGTGAGAGCTATCTAAACTATATGTACATAAAAAACTAGTATGAAAATCTTGGGTTGCCAAACTAGAAGTGTTAGAATTAGAACTAGAATTTTAAATTTGCTATATTACATCAAGTATCGATTGACCCTAGAGGTAGTTCATGACAACTTGACTTAGAAATTCAAGAACTATGTTGGCAAATTAGAACAGTAGCTTATGCCCCCCGAGGACTAAATGAGTTTGTCTCTTTAAAATGTGTTCTAAAACACTTGGCCCTGAAAAGGTAACTAGATTTTAGGTATTAATGTCCTTTCATGGTTGCAAATGTATGCATTCGTTTAGTTTACATAATAATAATAAATATTTAACTTGAGGTATTCCAGTAGTTCATGGTATAATAATAGCATCTTCGTTTCATCTTGTTGGAGTTAGTTTATGCTGTGTAACTTTGCTCTTGTTTGGAGCATACCGCTAAAAAAGCCAGTTCTAACTTATACTATTTTATCTATTGTATAAGATCTATATATATATATATATATATATATATATAAATACAATTTAAGTATTCTTTTAAATGGCAAAGGTTTATGATGTCCCTTAAAGTTGTTTTTTTGTCCGCTCTTCTAATTTTGAAGGGTACATGGAATGTCATTAGATATATATATATTGTTAATGTTATTATAGCTTTAAATCTTTTGGAGTGTGACCATTTTAGCTTAATTGATTTTAATTGACCATAGGTAAAGGTATATAATGTGAGTTAATTGGTTTTCAAAATGTCTGAAGAAGGAAAAGTACTAGCTTTTCCGAAAGTGCTTATTAAACTGTTTTTGTTCTTTTTATTTGCTGTCTCAGTTTTTCGCCCGCTATTTGTGTTTATTTGACAGCTTTTAGTTTTCTTTTGTAGTTTATGGAACTTACACGCTAGTAAGATGGAGTAGTACCACCTGGGAAAAGAACTCATGAGAAAAATGTTAAACTGTGGTTATTAACTGTCAGTGCCACAGTAATACTTACATTTTAACATGGTAATTAGAGGGATACTAATTTAAGAATGAATGAAGATATACTTAATTACGATATGCTTCTATGTCTATTACTTTCCTTAGTCATGGGATTATATTTTTGTGTAAAAGGCAGCATTTGTGTCTGTACATACATCTTAGATGCATTCAGTTGCATAACGTAAGACATGATGGGTTAGATTACATACATTCTTCACAATACATAATGTCATAAACACACACGTATATGTGAGAAACCATAATAATCTAACAAACATATTGTGCACATCATACCTATGCATGTGCATTCTACATTAAATGTCATCATTCTCATGTGTAACATAACATATATACTTTATATTGGGCTTCTACAGCAAGCAGTAATGATACATTAATTGCAATAAACATAGTTATGACACTCGTTTGCATTTATTGTTACATTCCTAATCAAAATGTTGTGACAAATGGCATCTTAACCTCCTCTGTAAAAGTATATGTAAACTGATTATGAACCCTGAATCAGATGTTTTCCTTTTATAAGCTGATTGAACTTATACCTTGTGCCACAGCGGAAGTTACCTTACAGGTGCATTTTCTTCTCTGAGTAGTATCCAGAGTCCTGATGACAATGCAGAGATGGGAAGCTCGTTTGCCCTACAGAAGGTGGTCCAAATGACATTTTTCACCTTTTTACTTAGGAAGTCAATGGTGTTTGTGTGCTGCCAAGTGGTGAGTAAATTCATAAGGTATTCTAAAAGAAATTGACAGAGAAAAATGCTGAAAGGAAAAGTAATTTAATCAAAGGATATACCTAGCAATGACCAGAGCAAGACATGCATTTCAGTGACACATTCATTCTTCTCAAATCTCATTATCACACCAGAAAATTAATTTCTGGCACACATTATCAGAATTGTAGTTAATTCCAAATAATCTGAAAGTGAACAGGCAGCAGCTCACATGTTGTTAGCAATACTGAAAAGAGTTCAGTTTTAAACAACACACTGATATAACA
This sequence comes from Protopterus annectens, assembly GCF_019279795.1. NCBI lineage: Eukaryota > Metazoa > Chordata > Ceratodontiformes > Protopteridae > Protopterus > Protopterus annectens. Next base: position 1,212,029,479 of record NC_056728.1, read on the forward strand.
AAATGTATGTAAATATGTATTCATAACCCCCCTCTGAAAAAAATATCAGCTAACTGGGTTTGAACCCCGCATCACTTGTCTTATTTATCTACACTCACATTGTATCACAGAGAAAGTTACCTGACAGGTACATTTTCTTCACTGAGTACTATCCACAGTGCTGATGAATGTGCACCTGCACCAAGCTGATTTGCAGTACAGAAGGCTGCCCAATTCACCTTTTTCCTTAGTATGTGAACCATGATTGTATGCAGCTGAGTGGAGCATTAATAGAAAAGGCATTAAAAATGAATAAATAAATGACATTGTACTGCAAAATAATGCATTTAATATATATATCTAGCAAGGAACAAAGTTGTTATAGTATTAGCATGACACAGGCCAGCTTTTCACATCTGCTTGCAACATCACAACTAGTATTTAGGTTATACATCATCAGGATTTCACACATAGGAATTACACAGAGAATGACAGGAGGTTATTCTTGCTACAGACAATTATTCATAATGCCAAAATTTACAATAATACACCTTTGGGTGGTGTAGTGGTGCAGCAGTTAATGTTGTTGCCTCACAGGAAGAGGTTCTCCAGTTTGATTTTCAGCTGAGATGCCTTCTGTGTGAAGTCTGCATGTCCTCCCTGTGTTTGCATGGGTTTCCTCCAACATTCCAAAGACATGCTTCTGCAGTGTTTCTCCCTGGGCCTCCACTGAAAATAGTCTCTGTCCTAGTCGGACTTCCCCATTTAATGAATGTTAAATAAATAAAGAATCGTATAACTGTCATGGTAAATAATTGTGATATATGTTTAACTTCTCCAGTATTTATGACACATATGTCTACATTACTTGTGTTACTGCTGTTGTGTTAGCACAGCCTGCAAAATGTCATATGTCACAGCAGCCATAGCACATATTGTTACTAATAATGAAGAAGAGGTAATTTTACAACAGCACCTTTGTAACATCAATTCACAGGGAGTATAGATAAAAGTTTTGTCATGTATCACAGACTTTAGCCTATTCATTTCATATACAACATTGTTTGTCAATATTTGCTCTGAATTCAGTCATACACAAGTATCTGTAAACTGGATTTCATTCCTTCATTATCTGCCTTCTTTCTGTAAGCTCAGTTAACATACACATTGTGGCACAGAGATAGTTAGTTGACAAGTGGAATTTATTCACTGAGTAGTATCCAAAGTGCTGACAGCTGTACAACATCACCATGCTTGTTTTCACTATACCAGGTGTCTGAAATTAAACTTTTCACTTTTTTTCCTAAGGAAGTGAATTGTTCATTGCTAGGAATCACTGCAAGTCAAGAGTGAGCAATGCCAAACAGCAGGTAAACTATTAAGAGAACATATACAAAATACTTAAATAGAGGAAAAATTCTGAAACAAGTAGTTAAATATATAGTTCTGATGTTTCCTCAACATTGCTGTCCTGCAACATAAACATATGCGCTTGAAACATCATTGTGTTCACACAAACAATCCCTTCTCTGGATCTGAACTCCAAGATAACAAGGCATTGACAATGCATACTTGAGATTATTAGTATGTGCAACATACACATACATGTAGTGTGAAGAAAAAAGTAGATTACATATATTCAATATGTGACATTGTATCAATTGGCATTACATGTGCAATACGAACAAGTTCTAAAATTTGTCCTGTGTAATTTGCAATTAGATGTGTGGATGCCTGTGGTATTGGTAACAGTTGAGGCAATATTTCATTACACAACATAAAATAAAAAAAATGGCAGCACTGCAGCTTTTTTCTTCTCTTTATTTTAGGTTCATAGGTTCATAGGTTCATACTAGGCTATCTGCCCGAGGGCATTTACAAGCCTAGCCCATCGTTTTGTGGCTTACGCCACCCCTTTAGTATGGGGAACTATACCCATTATTTTGCTGTGCCTCTGTCGAGCAGTGACACTGAGGTTATCCCTGGGGTATATCTGTGATCTCCCATCCATTGGTCAAGATTTCTCTTGAACAAGGCCAGCGAGGTGCTCTGCCTCACATGTACCGGGATTTTGTTCCACAGCATAGGAGTCTTTGGGTGATGAATCTATCCTCCAGCACGCCCTATTAATAGCCGTGTCAAGGTTTAAGTCTCCGCCTTGTGGCTCTGATGGATCTAGATTTTTGAGGTGAAGCATATTCATCAAATCTGGGTTTGACATGGCCTTGTATGTTAGGCAAAGGTCACCTCTGAGCAGCGGTAAGCGACTGAATAGAGCTGGAGTTCTTTCAGTCGGGCAGCATAGGACAGATTTTGAGACCCTTTATCCTTTTGGTGAGGAACTTTTGTGGCCTCCAGCTGCTGCAAGTGTCGGGTCAGATACATTCCGAATGGGGCATTGTACTCAATCATTGGTCTGATGAGTGATGAGTAAAGGAGACTATGACCTCCCTTGATCTAGATGAGAATCCCTTCATGATAAGGTGGGCAATGTAGAAGGTCTTCCTAACTACTTTAGCTACATGGGTGTCGAATGACAGACTACTATCAACCTGGGTCCCCAGGTCCCTGATAACTTCTTCTGTGCTCAGTGGATTGCCACCTATTTGGTAGCTAGGGTAACCTTGTTTTTCCGAAGGGTATGACTATGCATTTTTGGCATTTAACTTTAGGCCGTGGCTCTGGCACCAGTTATCCATTTCTGTGAGACCCTTCTGAAGGATATCTGTATCAGATGTGTTTTCTACTATGGCGCCCAGTTTGCAGTCATCTGCAAACTTTGTCAGCCATAACCCTCCTGTGTTTGCTTGTAGTAGATGCCAAACAAGAGTGGGCCCAGGACTGAGCCCTGTGGGACACCACTTGTGACAGGCTTTGAGTCTGACATGGCGCCAGCAACTCTGACCCTGTGGGTTCTGTCACTCAGCCAGTTTGCAACCCATCTTGTGATGTATGGGTTGACATTTAAGCTGATGAGTTTTTCAATGATACCTGAGTGGGGTATTGTATCGAAGGCCTTAGCCAGATCGAGGTAGGCTGTATGGACTGCCTTTCCTCATCAATGGCTTTGGTGACTGTTTCAAAAGTCAACCAAGTTTAAAAGGCATGATCTGCCTTTGACAAAGCCAAACTGGGTTGGATCCAAAGTCTGCAAATTCCCTATGTCTTTATTTATGAGGTCCATTATGATCCTCCATGGCTTTGCAGATAAGGCTTGTCAAGCTAATGGGCGGTAATTTCCAGGGTCGGTGGAGGCACCGCCTTTGTGAAGTGGTACCACAGTTGCAGTGCGCCACTCCCTGGGTATGTATCCAGAGGTAAGACTTTGATTAAACAGCTGTCCTAGCTGTGGGTTTAATTCTCATTGAGTTCATGGAGCACACAGCCGGGACACCATCAGGTCCCATGGATGCTGTGTTTTTGCTTTGGAGAGCAGTTCTCACTTGGGCGCTGGAGATGTTTGGGGGCTGCAATCGTTGGTATAGATATCTCCTTTGGGGAGGGGAGAAGTTTGCACTGAACCTGTCAGCCAGTATGTTGGCAATGTCTGTAGGATCAGTAATCTTCACATCATTTTGAACTAGCTCTGAGCATATCTGGAAGTTTCCTCCCAGGTTTCTAACATAGCTAAAGAAGGCCTTTAACAGGCACAGTAAGGCAGACAATTGCACCACAACAGTGCAGTTTAGTACACAGTGTTAAAATACAGTATTAAAGTAGATGTCAGACAATAAAAAAGTGCAGTAAATAATATAATTAAAAAAAAAAAAAACAAGCAATTTATGGTTTTTGGGAAGCTCAAAAGCCTCTAGTCGTCTCATATCTCAGCTCAGCATTGTGGCTGATAGCCCACCTCACTTCAGCTTGGTACAAACAAGAAGAAACCTTCTCAAATGCAGGGCTTAAATACCAGAAACTAAAAACTTGACAAAACTTTAAGAAGGTTAAAAAAGTACCATTGAGTAATAGTATGCTAACTGCAAGCCCTAGACCAACCACCCTTTGCAAGACATGTTCCAGTCAGCACACTTTTCTTACCAGAATCCAGAAGAGCCATTCCAATCCAAGATGGCCTGGAAAATGTGCTCTGAACAAACAACCATTACAAACAGACCCAGATGCAGCAAACCTGTATCTATCTGGACTATGCTACAGCTACAAGCTACCCTTGTGCTGGTGGGAAACATTAGAAATATTTAACACAGTAAAAAAATAGCAATGAAACACTAAAAAAAAAAAAAAAGCATTGTAACATCAGAAAACAGCAAGGAGACTCAAAAGTATGTTTTAAACAGCAAGCAAATCAGTTATTTTAACACTGCTTGACGGAAAAACCAGAACAAGCAGAAAATATTGCTTTGCAGCAGTGAAAGTTACCAGCAAATACTTAACAAACAGTGAAAATAGCAAAAAAGAGCTTTGCAAACAGTGAAAACACAATAAAATATGATTTGACAGGCACAGTAAGGCAAGCAATTGCAGTACAACAGTGCAGTTTAGGAAACAGTATTTAAATACACCCTGGGATTCAAGAAGCTCGGCACAAGGATGGTTTTAGCCTTGCACCAAGCGTCCTCACTACAGATGGTGCAGCAGCGCCATATGAATATGTATGAGGTGCGTCACCACACCCTCGACGTGCACAGGAAACGTGTGAGAGTGCAGGGGGCATGTACAAGTGCTTATATATATATATATATCTATCTATAAAGAAAGAACAATGTAACAATAAAGCATACAAAAGGAATGAGAAGGGAATCAACAGCAACCTCAGTATTATATAGCGCTGTCAGCATATGTCATATCAAACTGGGCAGGAGTGAGCAAAGCACTGCTACTCACACCACAGTCAGGATATTACCAGTAGGAGTAATATTGCTGATCTGCTAAGTCTACTTTATACACAGAGGGTAGTCCCTAGTGGGACTACCCAAAAATTGATAGGCTATTTGGCCATCCGACCATTACACAAGCAAGGACAGGTATGTTCAAGGACTAAATGGTGGGAGAGCCTGAGAATGCATGGGTTGAATCCCTAACACTCGAGAGAGGGCAATGTGTGGATGTGTGTCATGGATGCAATAGCAACTGGACAATGGATGATATGCATGTATGTTGAACTCAGATGGGGTGGAGGAACTATGAGTATGAAATTATGGAGCCAGGTATGCCAGGGTTGGATGGGCTGGTTTTAATTGGTTTTAATGGAGGTCTGCGAGTTCGTTATAAGTATATATGCATACACACATGCAGACATATATATGTAGAAGTACATTCTCTGTAACACATTCATTCCATTTGCAAACATAAATAATATGAATGTGCCCTTACAAACCTTGACAGTAGATAGAATAATAGGTTGTGCATAAGAGGGAAGGGACGAAACTGCTAAAACGCAGAAGTGTGTACAATGTCCAAAGTCAGTGTTGTGCTGAAAAAATCAAATGTGAGGACTTTCCCACACATGGAATCATTCCTGTGATCTGCCTGCTATGGCAACGCCAATTACTAAACCGGTCTATTTGTAAAAGAAATACACTGAACACGTACATAATTAGGTTCTCATGTGTAATGTGTGCATTACCACATAGTCATACTTATTAATTTATTGTAGTGTCATGTTAATGGGAGTAAGGATGTAATGAAGTATAGAATCTAATCTTGACATAAAGACATGCGTGTTCCATGTGGGCCAACCCAAAAATTACAAATAGTGACCTTTTGGTCGCTCATGTCACCAATGTTTGTGGACTAAAAGTTTTGGAGTTCTGAGGATACGTGGAGTGAGGCAACCGATGGGATGGGTCTACAGGAGTAGGGAGTGGCCAATGTGTAGCAGTGTGGATACACCGCAAATCCAACTGGAGAATGGATGACTGCAGTGTTAGGGAGGCATTGGGGTGGGTGTTTGGGGAAACAGGAGTCATGGGTATATGGGTATATATGCAAATGAAGCAGCACAGCAATAGTGTATTGGTTATAGCTACTGCCTAACGAACAGGCATTCCCATTCCGAATCCCACTGCATCACATACCATTTACCATCTGTAATCTGTACATGAACATATTGCGACATCTGTCCGCTGTATAACCTGCCAAATAACAATTAAAAGTGAACTGGAGTAATGTGACAGTGTCATAATGAATAAGGCACTAATAAGCAGGTTTAAGCATATATAAACACCAGTAAGGGTGTGTAAGTGCGTTTGCGCGGGGTATGCATTGCTTTACAGACACACACACACACACACACACACACACACACATATATATATATATATATATATGTATATCTATATATATATATATATATATATATATATATATATATATATATATATATATATATATATATATATATATATATATATATATATATATATATATATATATATATATATATATATATATATATATATATATATATATATATATATATATATATATATATATATATATATATATATATATATATATATATATATATATATATATATATATATATATATATATATATATATATATATATATATATATATATATATATATATATATATATATATATATAGTTGCAGACTTATACATATATATATATATATATATATATATATATATATATATATGTGTGTGTGTGTGTGTGTGTGTGTGCATAGATATACAAAGATATACAGCTATGATAGGAAACAGCACACAAGAATGACATATGTTCACAGACTATGCCAATGGAAGTGAGGGGCCCAAGCAAGAAACGTAAAACACGTAGCATGACCTTCCACTCCCCCCCAGCCAGACATGGGAAACATACACACAAACCTGCAAACAATGTAAATAGTCCACTGCTGCCCAGACCACAGGCAGGATACAACCAGGGGGGTACACAGTGCACCCATGAAATCTAATCTTGGAACACAGACAGGAGCGTCCCTTGCAGGACACCCCAAAAATTGACAAGACCCAAAGAAGGTGATACACCGACCATTCTGGTTGGGGTGTATACATACCTGGAATACAAGGGTGGGAAAGCTTGATGACCCATGGGTCGAGACAATTGTATGACTTGGGTCCCGTGAAGTGGAGAGTGGGCAGCGTGTAGTGGTGTGTTCAGAACTGACCAGGACCCAGAGTAAGAATGGGTGCTATAGAGGAGGTGCGGGTGGGGGAACTATGGGTAGCTACTTATGGGTCAAGGTGTGCAGGTGTTGGCTGGTGGGCCTATATGGACAGCCCCAGGGATGTAAGCAAATGTGTTCCTTGGGCAGAGGCGTCGCCCAACTATCAGCCGCACCCACTACGAGTCCCTCTGCAGCAAAGTGTAATCTATATGGCAAGGAACGGAATAACCAGATGTAGATGTATATATGTAGAGGTATTTGTGTGTATATCTACCCATAGCAACATAGAGATAAGCCTCTCCCTCTCCGTAGTACAAATGTATACATACAGAGACAGAATACATATACATACCCACATATAGATATATACATATGCAGACACCCATAGACCCATATGTTGTTGGGAAGATATATATATATATATATATATATATATATATATATATATATATATATATATATATTTAAACAGCAATATATAAATATATACATGTATGCATACATATACAGATATATCTGTATATAGCAATGTATATATATATATATATATATATATATATATATAACTGTAAATATACACATGTAGGATATACTACAGCAGTTACGAATCACATATGCTCACAGGCCGTGCATATAGGGGTGAGGGGTCCAATAAACAACCGTGTAACACATAGCAGCAGCCCCCACTCCCCCCAGCTAGGCCGATGAGACATACAGACACACAATAAAAGTCAACACACCACTGCTTCCCAGACCACCAGCAGGATACTACCAGTGGGAGAGACCTGCTAGGTCTAATCTTGAAGCATAGACATTGATGTCCCTTGTGGGACACCCAAAAATTAATGATCATCGGAGTCAGTCGCAGTAATGATTCATCAAACCAGGCTGTAGACATACACGGACCAGTAGGTTGTGCAAGCCTGAAAACCCATGGGTCGACACAATGTACGACATGTGTCCCAACACGGGGAGAGTGGGCAGTGTGTAGTGTTGTGTTTATACCTCAACTGCACCCACAGTAAGCATGAGTGCTATAGAGGAGGGGCAGGTGGGGGAACTATAGGTATGCAATTATGGTCCTAGGCGTGCAGGTGTTGGCTGGTGCAGTCGTATTAGGACTGTCCTGGGGGTGTAAGTAATATTCCAAAATGGGCATAGCTGACGCCCATACCTCTCAACACCTAAGAGCAAATCCACTGGACAGGACATAAATCATTGGAGGAACAAATAGGGACCATAACTCTGAACTATCCCCAATTTCCAGGGACGTCCTTGATTTTGACTCAAATTCTAACTCTGTCCCACTTAATCCCTCCTAAAACTAGTGACTTTTGGAGGAAAGGTGGTGAATTACACGTAATGAATAATGACAACAATTAAGAGTTATAAACATCATTTACCTCAGCAAATGTGTATGAATTCATATGCTCTGAGTCGGGCAATGTGTCAGGTTAATAGCACTAATAATTTAAATGTGTCCCTGATGTTGTTATGATGAGTCCCTGATTCAGTTGATATTTGTCCCCAATCGTTTGACAGGTCTGATAGGGACAGAAAGCACATATTCCACTTACAACCTTAGACAGATAATAGAATAGTAGGTATGCAGTAGCATGGTTCGGCTGAAGGATGTGGGTTCCAAAACCCAATTACTTGCTTGTATTGAAGAGTGTCAGTTCCAATGTATTAACCAGACAGGTGCAGATTGTAAGAGGAACACACTAATAATATGAATCAAACTCTGGACAGGCTGCGGATTCCATACAGTTGAATGGCATGCTTTCGCCTAATGGGCAGCCATTCCCGGTACTGTAGACATGTAATCTGATGTAATAGGCATCACAAGGTAATATTGTAGTCCTCACTCCCACCCAGGGGTGTGAGTGTCAGATACAAACACCAAATGCAGTGCATTTGCAAGTGCGGGAGCAAGCAGGTGTAAGAATGTTTGGCCACCAATATGCGAGTATTACACTGGTGAAGCAATGTAGAGGTAAACTGAGTGTAAGAAACTGTAACCGGAGGTTAGCTTTGCTTAGCTCTGCGCAAACCCATGCACACGCGCTCACAACTGCTTTAATCTGCCTTAATCACTTCTTATCCAACTGCCTTGTTCTGCCCAGCAACAAAGTAAACGGCCTCTGCAAGGCTCGAAACCAGGACCATGCACAAACAGCTAATGTGATTTACCACTAAGCCGTGGCAGATATACAGACATTAGATGCTATCAAAACATATCATCCAGTGCAGTTATTCAACAGTATAGGAAATGTATTCCATCATGTAGATGTACATGTGTGTGTTTATGTCCAGATATAGATACATATATATATATATATATATATATCAAGAATATCCCATGTGACAACAAAGCATTACAAAGGAATGAAAAGGGAAACACTAGCAACACCTGTATTATGTAGTGGTGTTGTCCTATGTAATATCAAGACTCCCTCAGACAGAAATGTGTCATTAATACATGCAAACATTTGTACATTGGCCAAATACATCACTCTGTGCATTTTATTTACATTAACACAACAGTTCCTGTCCAATCATTATGTGAGAACAATACTCTTGCAAGGTGCTATGTGCGACATCATCATCATGAAAAAGTTAAATGGGGTAACCATAGAGGGACCAGTAGTGTTGTTTGTACAATGGGGTCATCGGCATCATGTGTACCTGGAACCTTTAGGAGTCATGGGCATACCAGGATCATGTGCCTGAGAGACAGGGGTGAGGACAACTGGAGTATGTTGTGATGCATATTAAAAGGGTTACATGTGTCCAGTGGACATGTGTGTGAAACGGACAGCTATGTATGAGGCAAATGTTGTTTAAGGAACTGATTGGCCTTTTGTTTCAGTAGGGTGAGAATGGGATTTGGGGGAAGGGGAGTAGGTATGCTCGTGGAGGATATTTTGGGTAGGATGACAGACAAGACAGCATACAAGGTCGGTATATGACACATATGGGGGGATACACCTTGGACAGGGAGGGGTGTTCAGCAGTCACAAGCCCATGAGCCCCCAGATGGAAATGGTGGGACAGAGGTCCCCAGCGATGGGCAGCCACCACTGCACCAAAACAGGCACAAAGGTGGCAGTGCTGGGGGCTGTCTGGGAGGGGCAGGCTCACCCTGTAAATGTGACACTCTGCCCTTGAGCTGGCGTATCTGGCCTCAGAACCTCTTATTGAGCCCCCTATGCACCACGTCCGGGACTGTACAACAGCGGACAAGTTCCTGTCTTGACCTGCTCCCAGGGGGGACAAGCCCCATCCTCAGTGGCGGTTCCACCAGAAGGTGGTGCAGAGCCAACAGAGGTGGCGGTCCAAGGCTGAGCCCCAAATGTGCTGGTGCCCGGTGCCATGGCCAGCTGAAGTGGAACAGGAGTTCCTGCTGGGACCTCCAAACCCATACAGCCCATGGTGTTGCAGTTTTAACACAGATATGGCTTAGTAATAGTCAACAGCCTTCAGGATTGCGTATAACAGCATGCATAGATATGACCATCAACCCAACAGAACAGATGGTATACATTTGCAGAGGGAGCACAACACATGCATATATATACTGCATGACATCTGTACAAAGTGTAGAAGACTTGTGACTGCAGCTATGAACAGTTGCCCATTATTGGCATGTCACTGAGAACCCCAGGCAGTGACTGTCATACCACTGTTACATGTGACATATGTCCAATCAGGGATGTGATGGCAGTAACTCTCATCACTATCACCATGTACTGACTGCAATCTTCACACTATGCTCCTGCAGTTCACAGATGTGTGCTCAGTGAGTAACACAGGAAACAAATGGTTCCACACACTGACCAGTCCACAGATGGCCCTACAGATGTGGGTTCCCTCACAAACAGAGCACTGTCTTGTCAGTTTTAAAACATGCAGAATAGCCATTACCACACACAACTTGTTAAACTGGCAGTAGTCTCAATGAAGCATAGCTACACTTACATGCTGTAGTCATGTCTGGCACATCACCCTCCTCTCTTTAGGCTATTTTCCACTGTGTATTTTGTTTGAGGAACATCCAGATATCATATGTGTTGTCGTTTACCAAACACCAGATCTAAGTTCCACTCACAGCGACTGTCATGGGCAAACACCAACATGATGTTCCTAGATATTGTACTGTGTTTCCATGCGATTGGCTATGGGAACATCATCACAGCTGTTCCACATGCAATCAGCTAGAGGAGGACTGAAATAGGTGCAGAGGCCATCACCTGATCATGACCATCACTTGCAAAACACAAGCTGCTGCTGAGCAGGTGTACAACTCCACATCCACCAGAGAGTGTGTGGGAGGGACAGACAGAGGCAAGGTACATCAGAGAAGGGCTTGGAGACTAAAACCTAAGCATCATCTGTCACACACCTACCAGTAAAGGGGTTCAAACCCCTGACTGACTAGTCATTACTATTACAAGTGCATGCAGTTACTCCATGTGCCACAAAGCTGACATGGTGTGCTGTAAGAACATATATGTGTGCTGGTGAGCGACATCTGCAACAGAGATATAGTAGACATACATTAGGTGTAACACACATGGCTGTCCACATGAACTGATGTCACTGTCAACACAACCACACTCTCTAATGGACTCACATATTATCACACTTTGCCAGGCCAACAAATACACTACCTAACTACTTAGTTTGCCACACTGCAGTAACACACAGGTACTACATGCACCACAGGGGATATCCGGAGGTTCTATGGGCTAGGGCATATGAACGTGTCTGACGTCCAACAATAATGTACAGTGACATGTACAAGTGTATCTGGTTTGGCCAGCACATGTTGTGTTCACAGACTGTTATCCTCAGATATGCCAATACTGGCCTGGTGTGGCAGGACCTGCTTATAGACAGCAGGTTGACCCTGCACCTGCATTGATAGCATGATACAGGTATTCCCTGGTGTCAGTGGCATCAGTCCATACAGGGCACGTGTATAAGGCATTGTATAGCCTCTGTGGATCACATTTGATGGCAACACATATGTAGCAGGCATCCAGTGGGGAACATAGTGAAGGCACATTGTCTGCAATTATGTGCCTATTGTACTGCTGGACAGGGTGCCATGCCCTCTGCAGCCCACTGCAATCACACCATGCCTACTATCTGTCATTGATGTGCAGGGTACTAGCAACATAGCGGGATATTCTAGGCAAGTGTGTTTGTGCATGACACATGGGTTCAGAATGTATTCTGGGTAATAGTAGGGTTGCATACTTTGTTCACCAGGCCTTTTGCCAGATGTAGGGGTATGGCTTGCCAACACAGTCCCTTGGCTGATTGACATCTGTACTCCTCATGAGGTGGACATTGTGACATATAATACGAACACCATATAGGAAAACTACAAAATCTGCTCCCCCACAGGTCCAGTGGTTAGACACTCACAGCCACCTCCACACAGGCTCTAACTGTCAAACACACACCCACATCTGCCATGTCTTGAAATAGGACCCCTACCTAACTAGTTTATCACACTACAGCATTACGCAGTTACAGCATGCACTATGGAGATTATTGGGTTACAGCAGTCCCACAGGTGTATTACTAGGTGGGTGAAAACAGCAGGATTGCCAAAGGTGGTTATGTGAATTGTAAAGAGTGTGCATACTCTAAAAAGCATTGTTTTTTTCTCAGGCAGACAGACACACAGTTGGTCTGTCTTGGAATGGAACCCCTACCTAACTAGTTCATCACACTACAGCAATACGCAGTTACAGCACGTCCTATGGAGAATACTGGGTTACAGCACTCCCAGACGTGTATTTCTAGGTGGGTGACATCAGCAGGAATGCCAAAGGTGGTTATGTGAATTGTAAAGAGTGTGTATACTCTAAAAAGCATTGTTACTTTTTCAGACATACTCACATACATAGTTGGCCTATCTTGGACTAGAACACCTACCTAACTAATTTATCACACCTCAGAAATACACAGTTACAGCACACGATAGGGAGAATACTGGGTTGCAGCAGTCCCAGAGGTGTATTTCTAGGTGGGTGACATCAACAGGATTGCCAAAGGTGAATATGTGAATTGTAAACAGTGTGCATACTCTAAAAGCATCGCTTCTTTCATAGGCAGGCAGACACACACACAGTTGGCCTTTCTGGGATTAGAACATCTACCAAACTAGTTTAACACACTACAGCATTACACAGTTACAGCACACGCAATGGAGATTACTAGGCTGCAGCAGTCCCAGAGGTGTATTCATAGGTGGGTGACATCAGCAGGATTGCCAAAGAAGGGCATTTCAAGTGTACTGCGAGTTGTACATGTCTGTTACCTGCGTGTACCCGATGCTTACTGTCATGAAAACACATTTACACCTGCTTAAAAGTGTCTTATGCAGTCCTAATTAACAGTATCAACAAGGTTTGCAGGTCTTGAACCCTGGTCCATGAGATCACTGGACGTACCACTAAGCCATCTGGGTTGGAGACATGTTGCAAGGAGTCTACAATGCACATCTTGCTACAGGTATTCCACAGTATTGAAAACAAATGGGACAGTCCCTTTGTGTACATATGTACAGTACCCTTGAATGTATTGTACTCTGTGAAACAACAAAGACAAGTCTACATCTGTACAACTGTCATATCTACATATGTATATATGCACCTATGGAATGTGTACACACACACACACACACACACACACACACACACACACACACACACACACACACACACACACACACACACACACACATATATATATATATATATATATATATATATACACAGACACAGCTATAGCTATATATGTATATATATATATATATATATATATATATATATATATATATATACATGTCTGAACACCCTTTGTGACACAGAAGGGTTCCAAAGGAACTGACGTGTACACAAAACAGAGGCATCTCTTGTGTTATAACATTTAAATCTTAAGCAGTTCATCAGAGAAGGGATGGTCGTTGTGTATGTGGAGTTTGGGGTGGGGAATGATGGCTAATGTAATCTACCCTGGGGATTGTAGAGTTAGGGTGGGGGAATGATGGGTTTGGACTTACACCCCAGCCACCACTTCTGTGTCACTGCTTGACAGTGGCACAAGAAAACAAGATACCCAACTGTAGTCGTGCTTGATTGTGTATTCTTTACCATTCCTAACTATGTAATACTTTGTAGACACTGGTCACCACAGATGGCTACCATGGTGTGCCAAAAGACATTACACATGTGTATGCCTGGCTACAGGGTAGTCACACACACAAACATGCACACACATGCCAGTATCGTGCATACACATCTTGCCTATGTAAAGGTAACTAGTACAGTGGTATGCATTTGGGGTATGTGCCACAGAACACATACAATTACACTTACTCTGATTCCACTTCTGATCTGGGTGACATCACAGGACTAATTACTTGCAGTGAGGAGGGGGAAGAGAGAGGTTTAGCAGTTGAAAAGGATAAAGGCCAGTGCAAAAGGAGGTATCTCTTTGGAATGCAGCAAAACCCACTCTCATGACAGGATGCAGACACAAATACACACACACAACTACACTCAGCCATTTGTTGAAACACACACACTAACACACTTAGCCAATTGCTGTCACACACACAATAACGCACGCACACAGTTGCCAGTGGTGGGATCAGAACTCCTTCCTATCTACAGATTATTATTACAGTACTACGCAGTTACAAGATGCACCACAGAGATTACACATTTCAAGGCAGTCAGAATGCCCTTCTAAGATTGAGGACAACAACAGGGAGACTGATAGTCATGAAGTACATAGCTGTAAACTTGTGTGTTTAAAGTAGGTGTCCATTACAACCTGTATGCACAAACAAGACACATCATCTGCAGATAGGCCTGAGAGATATAGTTGTAGCACAACAGGAACCTGAACTGCAGTATGCCTATCTGTGGAATGGACAACTACTATCACTATGCAGGGTTACCGTGGGCATGCTCATACACTTAGTAACACAGGGCCGTTTGGGATGAACTATGACTACAACTACACAAGGTTATACTGGGCATGCTCATACACTTAGTAACAAATGACTTGTTATATGCACTGACTCAAATTACACAAGGTGGCAGTGGGTACGCTCATACACTTAGTAGCACAGGCCTGTTTGGGATGCACTCTGATTCTAACCACAGAAGGCCACAGTGTGCATGCTCATACACTTACATGTACAGAACATGTTGTAATGGACTCCTATTGTAAACACACAGGTTTACAACTACGTACATCTTACCTGTCAGTATATATGCCTGTATGTGGCCCATAAATTATTTATCTGTGTCTGTGCTGTGTGATACACATTCATACATGTACATGAAGTACTGACATATATATATATAAGTATACACATTCATGCATGTGTGGACGTGACAGACAATAGGTTACCTGGGACACACAGGCAGATGCTACCTACAGCATGTGCCACACACCTTGCTGCCCTGAAAGGCATACATTGATAGCAGGTTGTGGACAGTGGTATTATACGTGGAACTGTGGCATGTGCAAGCATAATGTGTGAGCCACATTGTGCAATGGTACTGAGGTGCAGGTGTCAAGATGACTTCTCCTGGCTGTGTTACTTGTTGTCATTATTAGCAGGACTGCTACCCTAAGTATATCTCACATTGGTCATATACATAATTTCAGCTGCTGTCCTTCACCTTACATGAGGCATTTGCTACCAAGCACATTATTGCCACTCGCAGTAATGTCATGGTACAAGTGGCAACTGCTAGACCAAAACAATGAGCCAATGTCCTGCTGTTATTATGAGGTTGTCCAGTGTCTGTCATTCTGCACTGTCATGACTGAACGACAAGCCTTTAACATAGAGCACATGCATCCATGTTTCACATGTGTGTGGATAATACCTAGGTCGCATTTACCCATATAGCCACATTCCAAGGCAAATGTCCTACACCCAGAAGTAACACCCTGAAACCTACAAGATAATAGCATTGGGTGTTTATGCTAACCAGTGCTAGATGTGTGGCTTTAGTAATTCATTTGCTCAATGTAGAACCTACAATGGGGAATACTGACATCTGTGCAGTGAGGAACACCTGGCTGAAGGCTCTGTAGTGCACAATTGCACTACCACCATATAACTCAGATCCAGACATATGGGCCATAACAGTGGTATGGACCATTCCAGATGGTGGTGTCCACATATTCATAAAGGCTACTCACATGTAAAGACCACTACTCTGACAAAACTCATCACAGATGAGTCAGGTACAGGTGACAGTGGCAAATGCTGCATTCTAGGTTGTATCCACATATACAAACACCACCTTGTCCCCAGACTACCAACACACATCCATATGTGGTATGACATAATATGGTAGACCACCAGATAACTCTCGATTGGTGGACTGTACCTAGGCCAACTTCAGCTGTGCAAAGAACCCATGTACAGACACAGCTGCATAATGTGTTATGCAATGCAATAATACCACTGTTTGTAACCAGCTCAGTTGTACACATACCAGGGTCCCTCGGATGTTGTCAGCATTAACACAGTTGACTGTTGCTGTACAACAGTAAACAACACCCTCATGGTTGGGTATGACCTCACTGTACCTGCCATGGATATGTACATCCCACACTCATACAACATAAATGACATTACCATAGTTTTCTTTATCCTTTCTACATACAGGTGGCTACAGTCATTACACACATGCACATGGCAGATAGCATGCTAACAGTACATAAGGTTTGATATCTATATTAACAGAGGTAATATTCCCTCTCTACTGGTCACCCATGACACCTATCATATCATACAACACCCCATGTGGCATGTATGTCATTAGACATGTCCACCTAATGCAATGCCTACAAGCATACCCAAATAACAGGATCATAGGACCCACACAAGGCCTGTATTGACAGACTCAGGGAAATCCAGCTCTGCTCTGTATGTTCCTGAGTAGTCACAGGTGATATGTTCATGACATGTACAGCCATGTGTGGCCACAGTTCCTACATATACCCCATGTCAACAACTGTAAGCCATGCATTTTGTGTGCTGTCTAGACATTAGCCTTAGTACCACAATAGCCAGTACATGCTGGGGTGAGATGTTTACAAGCCAGAGACCTCACACATGCTTGAATGAGTGTACTGCCTAGCTCTAACAGAGCACATTGCTGGCACTCTTCCAGTAAACATGAGGTGTGTGTGTGGCAAATATGATGTGCTCACTGTTGGCCATTACAGTGCCCTGGTTTCACCAGCGCACTGTCAAGTAACAGTTTGTAGGAGCATGACATGGAATAATGTTGTGTGTGTCTCACTGATATGTGCTGTTGTCATCTATGTACACTTGGATACTCGGTGAAGGTGGTGGTGTCCTACCAGTACATGAATACAACATCCATTATGGTGTAATGCTCGGCTATGTTTCACACATGGTGTAGGGAAGGTGTGGAATGTATCCTCTTGACCTGCTAGTGCACCTACTGATGTAGACCGCATATGTGTACATGTATTATTGTTTGTGTAGATTCCATGTGTGTGCAGTGTCTGATGTCTGAAAGTGACTGTTGTCTTAGTACATCATGCTGTTGCAATACAGCCTCAGCATTGTCAACTGTATATGGTGATATGCTTTAAGTACAGTAAGCATCATGAGGTATGGACAGATGTTTGGACATTGCTAAATGGTGTGGCTTCTTTGCAGATGAATGATTACTGAGGACAGCTCACTGGTATGTTACAACCATTCCTACAATAACCTGTATAACTGCTAAGGCCAGGTTTTGTTAATTGAAGTGGAAGACAGACAATGTAGAATGCAGTAAGGGTGACACTGAAGGCAAACCTCATGACACCTGTAACAGTAATACCTCCCCTGTGCATATATTGTGCATATATCAGCACAGTTGGCAAAGGAAAGAGTCAGTAAGCTTTGCAGCAAATGCGATAGTGCTGTACTTCTGTAATACCTATCATGAGATAGGCAGGTGTTTGATTCACAGTACTGGCACGTGTGGGTGTGTTTGTCAATATATGTAACGTATGGTTGGCAATACATCCCACATGTTTTAACTCTCCTGAACACTGTTGTTGACACCAGTACAGAGTGAAGTGTAGAAAGAAAGGCATAGGCAGGTGGTTGAACCTCACACATGTAAAGTTTCTGTATGTGTGTGACATACGTGTTTATCTTTGTGAATGCCACAGTGTGCGTGTGTGTATGTGTGTGTGTGTGTGTGTGTGTGTGTGTGTGTGTGTGTGTGTGTGTGTGTGTGTGTGTGGCTGTCTGTGTGTATGGCTGTCCGGTCCCTGGAGTGAGGCTGTATTTTACCATAGTGAAATGTTAAAGCCCCCTCCCCCCATCCACTCAATGCAATCTAGCATCCCTGTTGATATCATCAATCGTAGATGGGCATTCTAACTGCCTGTTAACATGTACACCCTGGGGTGTGACCTGTTGTTACATAGCCTACTGATGGACCCCCCTCCCCACATACACTCACTGCACTGTAGTATCCCTGTCAATGTCCTCGATCTTAGGCTATTCTGACTACCTGTACATGTGTAATCTCTGTGGCCCGTCTTGTAATTGTGTAGTATTATAATGATGATATGCACATAGGCAGGGGTTCTCATCCGAACACTGGCAACTGTGTGTGTGTGTCACTGTGTCTGTGAATCCCTAAGTGTGTGGGTGTGTCTGTGTTTGCATGCTGTCATGGCAGTGGGTATTACTGCTTCCCAATGACAAGCCACTATTTCCACTGGCCTTTACCCTTGCCATCCACCATACCACTCTTTTACCTCCTCCCCACTCCAGGTAACTATATCTGTGATGGCACCCACTATGGATGTGACGGCTCTGAACACAGTAGCTTACTACGCAGCTATCATGCTCTTGGATCATTAGAACAGTAAAAATAATTGAAACATGGGAGAATATAACTGTGATGTGGAAGCTACAAAGTGCATGCAGGTATTGTCATACTGACCTGTGGGTTGTCAACATGTACATATGGGACACTAACCGCAAACACTGACATCCCCCGGCACATGCAACTACACCCGAAAGAGGAAGGCAGAACGTCAAGCTCAACATGCTGTTAGTGTTGTTACACATGATACATACTGTCAAACGTACAAAATGCATTCTAAAACTGTAATACATAGTATGTCTGCTGCCTGTCAACACTACTCAACAATATTAATCGACAATTGTCTACCTAGTATGTTCACCCTGTGCATCAGACCATATGAGCATGTCCCTGCACCGGTGGTATGGATGACAGGGATGCAGCACAGACATCATCATATGCACAGGTTAATAATGTTTGCCAGAGGCCTAGGCTGCACCATTGGATGACATCATGTGTATGTGTTAGGGCCTGTGATATTATTGGGCGTGTGTGGATGTTATGCGTGTGTGTGTTGAGGTGCCCTACATTTGTTTCCAGTGTGTGTGTGTGTGTGTGTGTGTGTGTGTGTGTGTGTGTGTATGCATGCACACAGGTCTGACATGTGGTTGGCCTACACAGGGGTATTATTGACAGCTGCAGACTGTAAAAGGCAGGTTTCACAGTTCACGGTGTCCGGCCATGGCCACGTGACCTGCACCTGCCAGGGGTTGCATGGGCACTTCCAGGCAGAGGTCCAGATTGGGTACTGTCTGATGACACATGTCCACTGGAATTGTGTCCCTGTTGGGACCATCCAGGACCATGTGCACATGGCCTGGTGTGGACTGCACAGCACCAGCTGCACTGCTACTACTACTGCCACTATGGGAGCGGGCATGTGCAGTAGCATGTTCACATAGACCTTCAACAGGTGATGTAGCTGACCTACATCCATGTGCCTGACGCCTCACTCCCACCAGATGTTCCAGCACAGACATTCCATGCTTGAGGATTGACATTACATGGTCAAGGATTCCCACCATGTCACCCAATCGTCTAGCCGAAACATCTGCAAGATGATGGTGAGCATTTGCAAGTGCCTGGATGTTGTCAGTTAATGAACAGACAGCAGCCCTCTGAAGCCTCAGACCTTTTCTGTTGTGTCATTCAGTACATGCCTGTGCCTCAATTACAGCCTGAAACATGCGTCTGGTGACTCCAGCTGATGTGCTTTGTCTCACAGGGGCATGTTGGCCAGTGGTCCTCCTATGAGCAGCGCTGGGCACATGCCTGTGTGGGACATCACCAGTCAGTTGACTGGGATCATGGTGTGCAGGCACACCTTCCATAGTCTCCACACTTCCCTGTTCCATGCTACCACCCACCAACTGTCCTTCCTCTATGGCCAGTGGTGATGGGGTATGTGTAGGCAGGGGAGCTGTGTGTGAGGATGAGGGGGAGACAGGTGGAATGGCAACCAATGGCATAGATTCAGCCCCTGACAACCCTGCCTGTGCCTCAATCATACTATCATCATCACTGCTAGAGTCTGTGGGGACACTAACATCAGGTGGACCGCAGAAGGGCAATGCACCTACATCAACACCTGTGAGGGGAAGACAAGAACTGTACATTACAAGTTATA
This sequence comes from Protopterus annectens, assembly GCF_019279795.1. Taxonomy (NCBI): domain Eukaryota; kingdom Metazoa; phylum Chordata; order Ceratodontiformes; family Protopteridae; genus Protopterus; species Protopterus annectens. Next base: position 1,212,050,151 of record NC_056728.1, read on the forward strand.
CCAGACAGACACAGACAGACAGAGACACACAGACACACACACACACAGACAGACAGAGACACACAGACACACACACACACACACACACACACAGACACACACACAGACACACAGACACACACAGACACACACAGACACACATAGACACACATAGACACACATAAACACACAGACACACACAGACACACACAGACACACAGACACACAGACACACATGCTACATGCAGGTGATATGGCAGATGGCATTCAGCTTAGACACTTATAGTTTCAGCTTAGACAATTATAGTGGTAGTTATACATCCCTGAGGTGCACACAACATCATGCATGTCTTATAGCAGATGGCATGCACCTTACACAATTATAGTGGTGGTTAGCATACATACCTGTATTGCACCATTTGTGTTAGTAGACTATGCCCCATACCTGCAACACAATGCATGCACTGTACACCATTGTACCGCACTGCCATGGTGTGTGCAACATACACCACATGTTAACAGACCATCTCTGACCTTTGTACATCTGCCACTGATGCTTTGTGTTGGCCACTGCCCCTATGTATGAGGACATGAGCAGTAGGGTATGTCGACTGCATACTATGTTTGCCTAAGCCCTAGCTTGCATATCTCCCCCAAAGCAGTGCATGTCTGTTCAGTATTATTCCACCTAGCCCTGAGCTGAGTCTAGACATTGTGCATGTGGCTGTACACACATGTTTGACATGGCTGTCCCTACTTTGCAATTGTGCCACAGACCAACACAGGTTTACAGTACACCAGCCTGCTGTGTGGCGTATGACCTTGCCAATCACATGAAGTATGACATGTCTTCTGCTGACATGTTGAATGACATGCACACATGTATAACATGATGGTTTCCTTTCCCATCTACAGTACGGTAATGGTGTCCCAATGCAGGGACATGTTATACTAATATGGGCCTTCATCTGATGCAATGTTGTCTGTCTGCCCTACAAATATGCAGTGACATACTGCACATTGAGCTGATGTGCATAGCCATTGCAGGGCATCATGTGACTTTATAATTGCTACACAGTGTGAGCTACTGACACAGTTCATAGCCATGACTATGTTCACATACAATACATATCTAATATGGAATGTTACCCACGTCACTGAGGTGTATACACACTAAACCCTAATGTGGAATGTGTGACACAGGTCACAGAAGGGTATACAGATGACACCCCTGCACATCTGCAACCATATTACTGATGCCTGACAACTATGCCCACACATGGCTAACTTAGCAGTACTCTATTTCCCGCATGCCATCTGTGTACCTCACACACATGAGGAGCAGGCATGACAGTGATGTCTACACCAGCAAGGTGAATGTACTGTATCTGTGGCCTGATGTGGTTGTATGTGTATGTTGTGCAACACATGTATGTATTTGGATGCTATATAGGTGAATGATTTCATGTCTTGTCACATTCAAGATGTGCAAGACATGTTATGTGATGGTTTCATGTTATGCCTACACAAGCTGTGCACAGGCCTGTATGATGTTTAGTGTTTCACATCTGCAATATCACCATTACACAAAGGCCATAGCTGTATTGTGTCGAGCCAATGTACAACAGGGAGTATACACATGTACATCACTTCTACTGTGTGTGTTGCTTCATGTCTTTGGCCATCCTTCATGTCCATGTGTACACATGTTCTGTCCAATGGTTGTGATGGCCATCTTATTTCACATGTCAGTGTTATCCTAATCATTTCTAAATGACAGAGTCTGTAATTGTTGCCCCTCATTGTATTTCTGTTAGTATTCTTAGTAAAATAGATACTTAAAGTACTGCTTACTGTTATACTTCTGCAAACAATGTTACAATTCACTTCCTCACTGCTTTATTTACAGTGGCCAATTAAAATGTCTTATGCACAGTACTGGGCAAATTCCATAGCTGTATATTGCAAATATCAGTTATAAGCTATTGCTGACATTACTATTTCACCTGGGGCATGTTCCACCTTACAGATATATGAACATTTGTATAAAACAGTAATCAATTAAACATATAAACAGTTAAGTAAATGTTGAGCAATTTTGCAGGCAACAGTTTGTATATTTATATGTATTTAGGCTCTTAGTTTTTCACTGAGGTAGTGTGTGTGTGTGTGTGTGTGTGTGTGTGTGTGTGTGTGTGTGTGTGTGTGTGTGTGTGTGTGTGTGTGTGTGTGTGTGTGTGTGTGTGTGTGTGTAAAATACATTGCCTGTTAGTCAGATCTATGGAATATTGTATAGGCTTACATCTGCCACCAGCATCTGAAGTTGGTGGTTCTTTCTTAGACTCCTCATCTGTACCTGCTGGAGCTGCTGGCTTTGTCTGTGGTCTTCAGAACTGTGATCCTGCCTCTAGTTGTCCTTGTTGAAACTGTTTCCTAACAATGATATTGTGCAGCATGGAACAGACTGTGAGTATTTCAGCAGAGGTTGCTGAGTCATACTGCAGGGCACCTACTGATGTGTCCAGACACTGGAACACTGAATTGAGCACACCAAATCCACTTTCTATGTTGTTGTGTCTTTCAGCTTTTCCCGGTTAGGGGTCACCACAGCGGAACTCTAGTCTGCTAATGATTGGCAGTAGATTTTTACATGCCGAGTTGCCAGCCCTGATGCACAACCTTCAACGAAGGTACACCCATTCACGCATGTCTCCACACAGAAGACGCTCTAGCTGAGAATCGAACAGGACAACATCTTACTGTGAGGCAACAATGCTACCGCAGCACCACCATGGGCATCATTATATCCATGCTCAGTGGGGTTGTGTGGGTTTTTCATGAATGCCATGAGGTATGGTTCCAGTGCATAACCTGCATCTCTCACTAGATGCCCTTGTGGAAACTCACCCCTAGTAAACTTTGTGTAGAGCTCACAAATGTGCCATATGTGTGACTTGTGAAAATTGCCTTTGTTACCTGCACAGCTGTTGCAGATGATTCATTGGGCATTACAAATAGCCTGACATTTATGGAGTGGTATCCTTTCCTGTTAATGTACCTACTTTCCTGTTTACTGACTTTTATTTCTATGTGTGTGCAATCTATTGCTCCCAAACTTCAGGGAAGTGTTCTGTTGCACAAAATTCTTGCATGGTTCTCGCTCTCATGCTGCCTTGTATGTTTTAGCATTGCATTTAGAAACTGATGTAATATTCTGGAAAGTGAGTTATGTGACACCTTTGTATAGTCACTGTCTGGAAAGTACCTGTAGCTAGGATACATAAAGCTGCACATACATTTGTTTCCACTAGGATGGATTCTCCATAATTTCCTTTGGGCCTCATGTGAGGGCAACAGATGTTGAATATTTCCTCTGGTGTTTCCCTGTCCACCCAGTATCACTCTAGAATTTGTGTATCATGTAGCTCATAGTAAGTCAAACAGGAATCTAAACACCCTTCTTCTTCCTGGTTGAGCTTGTTACACATACACGTTAATGATTACAACAACAACCCCTTTGTTTGTTTGTTTTCTAAGTGTAATCATGGCTGCAATCCAAAGAGTTTTTGATTTCAGCGCAAATGGCTACACTGAGCATACACGATTGCTTTATAGGTTCCTGAATAACTCTGTCATGCTGGATTGGTTTACTAGCATGTAATTTGGCTACTTATACTTTCATTAGCATATTCTGCCATTTATCATTGCTTTGATGCTAAGTGTAGAGCCATTTAATGAATACCAAATAGAGTGCTATCATGTGTGCAGCCTGCTCCATTGCATACACAATAGCTGTACTTACTGTAGCCATTCATTAATCTGACCCTATATCCCAAATAGTTAATAAACAATTAATTAAAAGTATTTTAAAAGAAAAAATCAAAAATAAACACATTATTCTTAACCCAATAGGTTTAGTTGAAATAAATAATAAAGCAAAGGAATTCAAAATAGGTAAGGCACCAGTCATTGCTTTTATCATAATAGTATATAATTTTTTTCCCCAAGAAGTAATTGAAGTAATGCATAGGGTATTAGTTATTATACAAAGCAGTAAATAAATATATCTTTACATTCGCTGCTGCAGTATTCAGAACATATGGGATTCCCTGCAATGTAAGGCACAAGAACATCATCCAAACGCTCCTTGAGTAGTGTAGGGCATAAAGGTAACATTCAGGCATATCATCCTCAGAACTTCTTTGCTGCCAGTCCAAATACTTTTTCTAATCATCGGTCTGTTTGCCTACATCCATTTTCCACCAGTTTTAAATGCATTTTAGTTCAGCAGTGAATGGCTACACCTGTTTTCTGAAGTCTGAGCAGTTGCAGATAATTACCCCATTGGGGGTTTGTTTTTTTCTTGGCTTTCTTGTGTTGTTAGGGGTTAATGTCATTCAGGAAGGTAAATTCCAGTGCAGGAGACAGATTCCCTTAAAGACTGCCATGATAAGTGTCTTTTTTGCCTAGGAGCTTCTCATAACCACACAACCACACATCTTGTTCGATTTATCAGGTATTCATCCCGAAAAACCTTCATAGTAGGCTTTCTTCCCCTTCCTTGCATCTTTGGAACCAGCATCTTGAGCTTCTTGCTAATGATACAATGGAAGGAACTTCCTGCCCTGAGGGTCAGATGTTAGGAAAGAAGAAGGTGAAAAAGGTAAGATGGGAATCTTCCACTGTCCAGCCTCGGCCGGTTATTTATCCTGAGGTCATTACAAACCCAGAGGCTCACCCGGCTTGTGTTGATGGATTTCTCTGCCACAACCACAACTAGGTTGGAGGTTGGTAAGGATACAGCTGGAAACACATCTGATGAGGCTTTGCAGGTGTCTGTTTTGGACATTCAGAGGGAGCCATGGTAGATTATTTCTGAGGGGCCTAGGAGGTTTTTGCAGATTCTAGTTAGGGAAGAAGTTCCTACTACAGTTATCGAATGCAGTCCTGGGTCAGAGCCTTTTCAGTTTTATAGAGCGGAAGTTCCCTTAAAAAAATAAACAAAAAACTAAACATGCTTCTTCTGCTCCTAGGGATCCACAAAGTGAGTGGCAGGCCTATACTCAGGGGTTATTTATTATTTAGTGCTTTAATGTCATTAAAGTCTGCTCAGGTGGTTTCTGTTCCTGCTCCTCCTTCATCCTCTACTCCCTTTAAATGGCCTAGAGAACAGGATTTTTCTAAGGAAGAGTCATATTCTGATGATGAATCCCTGACTTATTCTACTCAAATTCCTTTTCCTTTAGACTATGGGTCAGAGGAGGAGGAATCTAATAGTCCTGATAGTCCTTTTGAAGAAATTTCCTTTGGGGAAACAGTCTCTTGGATGATTGAATCTTTTTAAGTTAGATTGTGCTCAGGTCTCTGATATCCATACGAGGTTCTATGAGTTACTGCAGATGGAATCTCCTAAACTGTTTTGGCTGTCTTGTTGGATGCTTTTTCCAAAGCCTCTAAAGTGCCTGATTCTTTGCTCCCAAGAAGCCTGATAGGTTTTATAAGGTGCCTGAGGATTGTAACTTTTTGTACAAATGTCCTGCTTCTGACCCCTCTGTGGTGTCCGTAGCCTCTGATAAGCCATCTCAGTTGCTTCCTTAGCCCAAGTTACTGCTTTCGGACAAGGACAGCCGAACCATGGAAAGGCTGGGTAAGAACATTTTCACTTCTGCTACCCTAGCTTTTAGGGCTATTAATTATCAGATCTATATGTCTAGGTATGTGTTGACCCTTCTTTCTCAGGCTTGTCAACTTATTTCTGATTTTCCAGACTCTGAAGGTAAAACTGCCGCTCTTTCTTTACTAGGTACATCCTCTCAAGTGGTTCATCATTCCATTAAGTGTAGTTACGATGCAGCAGATGCCTCTTCTAGGGCTGCTGCTTTTGGTTCAGTACTGAGCAGGTATTCTTGGCTTAGGCTTCAACCTTTAACTGATGATAAAAATCGAAAGTCCAAGGGCTCCACGAGAGACCACTCAAAACAACAGGCTGAGAGACCACCACTTTTAATTAAGGCAAAGAAACAAAACATAAACACTCAAATTACTGCACACATTTTCGTCCAAACACTAGTAGACTTCATCAGATGAACACATATAATTTTATTTCTTTGCCTTAGTTAAAAGTGGTGGTTTCTCAGCCTGTCATTTTGAATGGTCTCTCTGGTGAGTATTGTTTGAGCACTAGTGGGGCAGTTTTGTCTCCTATTCATGTTTTTCTTTACCTAATGATATTAAGGCTAAGTTGATGGATGTTCTGGATAATAAACTTTTGTTTGGGGAAGCAGCTGCTGGTTTGTTTAAGTTCCTTCATGACAAGGGAAAGCCTTACAGGAGCTTAAACATGTATTTGTTTCTCCTGTGCCTACATTTCAAAGAAGCTACCCTAATAAGCCAGCCTTTGATCATAGGCAATCTCACCCTTCTACAAAAGGTAAAAAGAGTGGCAAACAGGCTCCTCCTGCTAAGACCACTCAGACTTCAGGGAATCAGAAGCTTTCCCTTCCTGACAAACCAGGTGCTATATGGCTATCTGTCTCTTCACAACCACATTCCTCTTTCTCTTTGCCTTTCTCTTCCTGTTTAACTTCAGATCACTCAGGATTCTTGGGTCCTGTCAGTCATTCTTCCAGGGTACTTCATGGTGTGGAAATCCTGTCCTCCTTTTATGGGCATTACTCAGCCTCACAGGAAACAACTTCCTTTTTTTCCCAGTGGTTCTTCAAGATCTCTTTTCACAGAGTACTTTTCAAAAGGTGTCTGTGTCCCAATGGGGAAGGGGTTTTACTCAAGAATGTTTCTTCTGCCCAGAAAAGAAGGCACTTGGAGACCAATTCTACTTTTCTAAAGGTGCCTTCCTTTCGGATGTTGCTCCATTTGGCCTATATGGTATCTATGGATCTCAAGGATGCTTACCTCCACATTCTGATCCATCCTCTTTTCAGGATGTTTTTGCATTTATATGTTGCTTCCTGGCATTTTCAGTTCTTTGCACTGCCCTTTGGCCTTTCTACTGCCCCAAGGGTGTTCACCAAATGTCTCGCTACTGTGATTGCTTTTTGCAGGCTTCAAGGGATCCAAATATTTCCTTACTTGGATGACCTGCTGATTCAGGCATCCTTTCCAAAGATCCTTTTGCAAAATCGTCCTTTTGCCATTTCCCTTCTCCAGAGCCTGGGATTTACAAAAAACTTCAAAAAGTCTTCTCTGACTCCTTCTCAGAATCAAGTCATTCTGAGTTGCAGGATTCAGACAGTGCCAGTGCTAGCATGCCTGCCTCTCCAAAGGCCTTAACTCTCATTTCTTACTTTCAAACTCTTCTTCCTCTGGCCTCCATTACAGCCAGGGAGTTTCTGAGAGCTCTAGAATTCATGGCATCCACCATGCCAATGCTCCCTCTGGCCAAACTTCACATGATAAAATTTCAGTGGTTTTTGAAGTCAGTGTGGCTTCAAAATGCACATACTCTAGACTTTGTAGTTCTCCTTCTTCCATGTCTCAAACAGGAACTTCACTGGTGGATTTAGCAGTTGTCTCTGAATTCAGGGCTCTCTTTTCATTCCACTCTTCCCTGTCATGAACTGTTCATAGACTCTTCGGATGTGGGATGGGGTGCAACTTTTGGCTTCCTAAAGGTACAGGAGGTGTGATCACCTCTTCATCAGAAGGAGCACATCACTGTCAAAGAGACAAAAGCTCTTATGCTGGCTCTTCAGGCCTTTCATCCACTTTCTCTCCAGGGCCTCTCAAGGTATTCACAGACAATACCACAATGATGTGATATATCAACAAACAGGGAGGAACAAGATTTTATCTTCTTTGCTAGTGGCAAGGTGGAGGTGGGATTGCATCAAGGATAAGCTCTGAGCCCTTTCTTATTTGCAATGGTGATGGACAGATTGACAGACAAGATCAGACAGGAGTCACCATGGACTATGATGTTTGCGGATGACATTGTGATCTGTAGTGAGAGTAGGGAACAGGTTGAGGAGACCCTGTAGAGGTGGAGATATGCTCTAGAGAGGAGAAGAAGGAAGGTCAGCAGGACTAAGACAGAATATATGTGTGTGAATGGGAGGGAGGACAAAGGAATGGTGAGGATGCAGGGAGTAGAGCTGGCAAAGGTGGAGGAGTTTAAATACTTGGGATCAACAGTTCACCGTAATGGTGAGTGTGGAACAGAGGTGAAGAAGAGAGTGCAGGCAGAGTGGAGTGGGTGGAGAAGAGTACCAGGAGTGATTTGTGACAGGTATCTGTACGAGTGAAAGGGAAAGTCTACAAGATGGTAGTAGACCAACCATATTATATGGGTTAGAGGTGGTGGTATGATGAAAAGACAGGAGTCAGGGCTGGAGGTGGCAGAGTTAAAGATATTAAGATTTGCATTGGGTGTAATGAGGATGGACAGGATTAGAAATGAGTATATTAGAGGGTCAGCTCAGGTTGGATGGTTTGGAGACAAAGCCAGAGAGGTGAGATTGTGTTGGTTTGGACATATGGTGAGGAAGAATGCTGGGCACATTGGGAGAAGGATGCTAAGGAAGGAACTGCCAGGTAAGAGGAGGGCCTAAGATAAGGTTTATGGATGTGGTAAGAGAGGACATGCAGGTGGTTGGTGTGACAGCAAGATGCAGAGGACTGGAAGAAATGGAAACAGATGATCTACTGTGGTGACCCTTAATGGGAGCAGCCAAAAGAAAAAGACGAAATAAGAAGACTTCTTGTATGTGATCTTCCTGTCAAGTATCAAGTGACTATTTAGGTTCATAGGTTCATAGGTAGGTACTAGGCTATTGGCCCTAGGGCCTATACAAGCCCAGTCAAAAAAGGTATCCTGGCTTTTGCCACCCAAGAAAATTATTTTCCTGTGCCACTGTCGAGGAGAGCCATGGAAGTGATCTCCGGGGTGAATTTCCTATGTCCCATCCAATCATCAAGATTTTTCTTGAAGAGCGCTAATGAGGAGCTTTGTTTGATATAGATAGGTAGTTTATTCCAGAGTATGGGAAGTCTCTGGGACAGGAACCTATCCCTCCAGCATGTTCTGTTTATTGTGGTGACAACGTTAAGGTCCCTAGAGCGTGTAGCTCGGAGGGATTGGGTTTCTTCAAGTGGAGCATGTCCAACAGCTCTGGGTTTGACATAGCTTTGTATGTTAGGCAGAGATCACCTCTGAGTAGATGATATGCGATGGAGTAAAGCTGGAGTTTTTTGAGACAGTCTGCGTAGGGCATCTGTTTGAGGCCAGTAATCCTCTTTGTGAGGTATTTCTGCGGCCTTTCCAGTTGTTGTAGATGTCTTGTGAGGTACATACCAAAAGGGGCGTTGTACTCTATAATGGGTCTAATGAATGATGAGTAGAGGGGAAGAATGACCTCTTTTTTTCTGGATGAGAAACCTTTTGTGATGAGGTGTGCCATGTAGAAGGATTTCCTGACTACTGTGGTGATGTGATTATCAAAGGAGAGGCTATTGTCCAACTGTGTCCCAAGGTCTCTTATCACACTTTGGGTGTTATGTATACTACTGCGTATGTTGTAGTTCATGGGTACAGAGTTTTTACCAAAGGGGATGACAATGCACTTTTTGGCATTGAGCTTGAGGCCATGGCTTTGACACCAGGCCTCTGTCTCAGTGAGGCCCTTTTATAGGATGTCCACATCATTAGGAGTTTCGATTATGGCTCCTAGTTTGCAGTCATCTGGGAACTTCATTAGTCAAAGACCTTCTGTGTTAGTGTGTACTTCAGAGAAGTAGATAGCAAACAGGACAGGACCCAGGACTGAACGTTGTGGTACTTCACTTGTCACTGGTCTGAAGTCAGATTTGGAGTCTGCTACTTTCACAGTGTGGATTCTGTCAGTGAGCCAGTTGGCAACTCATGTTGTGACATAGGGATTTATACCTAGTTTAGTGAGTTTATCTATAATTCTAGAGTAGGGGATGGTGTCGAAAGCCTTGGCAAGATCTAGATAGGCTGTGTGAACCACCTTACCCTCGTCTACGGCTTTGGTGACTGCTTCAAAGAAGTCTATCAGGTTTAGAAGACATGATCTACCTTTTACAAATCCGAACTGGGTGGGGTCCAGAGTTTGGAAATTACCAATGTCTTTGTTTATAAGTTCCATGATGATACATTCCATGGCCTTGCAGACCAGGCTCATCAGGCTAATGGGGTGGTAGTTCCCAGGGTCCGTGGTGACTCCCCCTTTGTGGAGTGGGATAACCGTCGCTGTGCGCCATTCAGTGGGCACAAAGCCTGAGGTGAGGTTATGATTGAACATGGTACTTAGGTGGGGTGCCAGTTCATTCTGTAGTTCATGTAGAACGCAGCCTGGGATGTTGTCTGGTCCCATGGATGCTGTGTTCTTGGCTTTGGAGAGTGTGTTTTTTACCTGTGAAGCCGTGATTACAGGAACTTTGTATTCTTACGGTATAGAGATGGGCCTTTTAGGGGTGAGAGGGTGGTAAAGTTAGCACTGAACCTATCTGCAGGATGTTGGCAATATCAGTTGGGTCTGTTTATTTAGTGCCATTGTGCTGTAACTCAGAGCAGATCTGAGTGTTGCTATTGAGATTCTTGACATAGCTCTAGAATGCTTTGTGGTTGTCTTTAGAATCAATGGCAATTTTGTTTTCATAACTAATTTTGGAGGATTTTATGAGGGATCACAACTTCTTACTGAGGCTGACCAGGGAGCTCCTCCACTCATGGGATTTTACTCTCTTTTGCAACAGTTTCTTCCTTCTGTTGTACAGTTTGTTTATGGCAGGGAACCACCAGACTGGCTTCTTTTTTTTGGAGGATAGCGACTTGGTTATGTTTGGGATAGCACAATCCATGCATTGTGTAAGTGCTTATAAAGTGCAATTGTGTAGGATTCAGTAGTCATAACTGTATTGTCCATCTGTATGGGTGTCAAAGTTCACCACTTCTGTCTTAGGAAGCATGAAGTTGGCTTTGGAGAAATTTTTTACCATGGTTTCCTTAATGGGGGGTGGAGGCAGGATGTGGATATCTAGGGTGATTAGCTTATGGTCGGATCGGACCAATGAGACGTTGACTTCAGGTGTGGAACATTGGTCACTCATGTTGGTAATGACTAAATCTTGTTGCCCCTGGTGGGGGTGTGGATAAGTTGATCCAGGGCATTAGAGTTTATGAATTCCAGAAAGCATTGAGCGAAGAAGTTGATACTTAAATAGTTTTCCCAGTTAATGGTGGGGTAGTTGAAATCGCCCAATATTAGGGTGTTTGGTTGAGCCCTAATATTTTCCAGTATATCAAGAAAAGAGGAGTGGGAATCCTGGGGCATGGTGGGGGATCTGTAGCATGCTACAATTTGGATTGCAGTTTTGTCCAGAGTTAGTTGCACTTGGATAACCTTGGATGCATTATGCTGAGCAACTAGCCTGGAGGTGTGGATATCCTTAATAAATATGGACACACCTCCGCCTTTGATGTTCTGGTCCAGGTTACATGGCCGAAAAGTGTGGTATAAGTTATAGCCTGGTAGTGCAGGGGTGCTCTCTGGAGCCTTGAACTACACATATATCGATGTTCTCAATTTTAAGGAGTGCCTCAAGTGAGTGCATTTTGAGATTTAGACTTCTAGCACTGAGTAGCATTACCCTCAGTTTTTGCTTGCCTGTTCCTGTTACGGTGGTGAATTTGTCATTTGAACCTTGCCTAATAAAGGCACTATAGGGGCGGCAAGAACCTTAGCCAGTATCCAGAATCCCAGGGGTGACAGGTGCAGGCCATCTCTGGCAAAGCATCGTGGTCTGTCGACCATGTCATCCCTGGCAGACAGATACTGGATTTGGGCACCATATATCCCTTCAGATCAGAATATTGTGGCAGACACTCTGAGCAGGTCCTTAACTCAATCCCATGAATGAATGCTTCACAGGGATGTGTTTCTAGACATTCTCCACCAGTGGGGCACTTCTCAAGTAGATCTGTTTACCTACCCTCTGAACAGACAACTTCCTCTGTTTTGTGCCAGAGTCCCAGGTCCTCTGGTGTGGAAGGTGGACACCATCTCATTTTCTTGGAAGGGGATGTTTCTTTATGCATTGCCTCCCTTTCCTCTCATTCTGAAAGTCCTGTTCAAGATTCACCAGTATGCTTCCAAAATCTTGTTGGTGACTCCCTTTTTGGCTGCAACAGCAATGGTTCCCTCTACTTCTGCATCTAGCCAAGGGCAATCTAATTGCTCAAACAAATTACCTCACAGAATGGATCTACTCACACAAGACAAGGGATCTCTCATCCATCCCCACCTGTCCATGCTTCAACTGAACCACACAAAGGTAGAAAATGAACTTTAGAACTAATCCAGAAAAGTAGAGCCAGTCACTCGAACAATGAATCAAAATGTTTATTCAACAATTTAGCGCTTTCTTCCCTTCACATAAAACAGGACTTCCTCAGAACAAGTTTAAAAACATTCACATCACATAAAATAGGACTTCCTCAGAACAAGTTTAAAAACATTCACATGGATGTTTTTAAACTTGTTCTGAGGAAGTCCTGTTTTATGTGAAGGGAAGAAAGTGCTAAACTGTTGAATAAACATTTTGATTCACTGTTCGAGTGACTGGCTCTACATTTCTGGATTAGGTCACGCTTCAACTGACACTGTGGGGGATAGGATTTTGATTCCTCATAGACACTTTTTTTATGAGAACCTGCTGAATTTCCTGCAGGAGACCAGGAAAACTACTACTAAGAAATCCTACTTATCCAAATGGAAGAGGTTTTCTATTTGGTGTCATTTCTCATAACCTGTATCTAATTTCTGTGGCTATTCCTTTGGTTCTCCTCTATTCTGTGTAAACTTCTCAGTGCTGGTTTGTCTTATTCTTCTACTAAGGCCCACATCAGCTATCTCTGCTTGTTTGACTTTAACTCCACCTTTAGCGTCTAGATTTGAGGCTAAACAATTTTTTAAAGACGTCATTAATATTAGACCTCCCAGGAAGCCTGGTCCTCCTTCCTGGTATCTTAATTTTGTTTTGGAGAAGTTGGCACAGGCTCCTTTTGAGCCTGCTGATCCAGCTTCCTTGCAACATTGTTCTTGGAAGACTATTCTTTTGCTAGCTCTTCCTTCTGCCGGGCTGGTGTCTGAATTGCAAGCCATTATGATTTGTCCTCCTTTCTTGATATTTCAAGAGGACAGGGTGTCCTTGCATACTAATCCTTCTTTTATACCTAAGGTGGTTAATGACTTGTCACTTAATCAATCTATTAATTTGCCTGCTTTTTTCTCTTCTCCACAATCTGACAGTGAGAGGGTGCTGCATACTTTGGACGTGCATGGGCAACTCAGATTTTATTTAGATAAGACTAAGGCTATTAGAAGATCTGATCAGTCGTTTGCTTCTTTTCATTCTAGGACTTTAGGATTAGATGTATCCAAGCAAACTATTTCTTCCTGGATTTCAAAGGTTATTTCTTTTCATTACATTTATCATGGCAAGAGCCTTCCTTCTCCTGTAAAGGCTCCTTCTACTGGAGCTGTGGATTCCTCTAGTGCATTCAAGGGCTTAAATACTAATTATATTCTTGAAGCAGCTACCTGGACTTCTGAGCATATGTTTACCAAGAACTACAAGATGGATGGTAATTCTAGAGCTGGGGCTAGTCCTGCTAGAGCCATTCTTCATGGCTTTTTAGAGGAGTCTCATGCTTCTTCCTCCTCCCAAGTTTCCTCTTTGAGCTTTGGCATTCTCCCGTATGTTATGAATACTGCAGCAATGAATGTAAGGACATAGTAAAGTTGCGTCAAATCTTACCATCTCAGTAGATGTCCTTGCCTTCATTGTTGCAGTATTCACTCCCTCCCTCCATTCCCCTAAAACTTTTCCTTCCTGGACGTAAAAGGTTAACCCTTGGATTTCCTTGGACTGGTGCTCCTATTGGGGCAATCAATTCTGAGGATGGTACCCCTGAATGTCACCTTTATGCCCTACCCTATGCGAGGAGGATTTGGGTGACATTCAGTGTACCTTAAAGCAACAGTAGGCTTTGGTAGACTAGTCAGACATTGGGCTTCCACAGCAGGGAATCAGATGTGTAATGAATACTGCAGCAGTGAAGGCAAGGTCATCTACTGTTATGGTAAGATTTTACACAACTACTTTTTCACAGAAATACTCCATGCACATCCTAAAACATAATAAAGAACCCTCTAACTATCCTGCTTAAAGGCTCATTGCATTATTAAGCATGGAGTATATATGATTATTTGTATAATGCTTAAATTATAGTTACCAGAAATTATAAGATTAAATGTGTACAAACACTGAAGCTTAAAAGGGTTTCTGGGCTTCATGAATACTCAGGAAAGTTAATTCTCTTTGGCCATTTATCATTATGGTTAAGTCATTTTACCATCTTGCTGATTTTAAATGGCTTCTTATCTGAGTTTCACTTATTTTGTTTGGTTCAGCTGAGCCTGTTCTGGCCTAGTATGGTGTAATCTTGGAAAGAGAAGTAGTTACCTAGTGGGAATGATTTATTGCTGCTATTCCTAACTAAATGAGCACTATTGGCTTGACTTTATAACTGCTTTTCATTGTTTTGTTTTTTTTTGGCGTGCTATATACTTCAACTGGCACAGATGAGCACCCTGCTACCATAGGTATAGCTGAATAGTGGGTGGCCCATGCAAAAAAAAATTCTCTGTAGTCAATATTATTTTTACATTTGACTTTCATTCAGTAGGTGCCAGGTGTGAGTGTGCTCTGAGCCTAAACAAATTGTGCTGAAGTGCATGCAACCCTCATGGGATGCAGAAAACAGTTCATCTGTGAGCTAAGCTGTCTGGTGTACCACCTCTTAAGCATTAGTATTTAGGTATCTCCATTACCTCAGGGTTACTACCCCCCAACAGTCTTATTGTAAAAAAGCACATCTGTATTCCTACCCAAACAGCCCAACTTATATAATCATGTATGCAGTCTACCCAAACAGCTCAAATTGTATAAACACAATCCTATATATACATTTTTAACTTCCTAACAGGTTCCTTTTCACACATCTGTGATGAGCATCATGGGGTGACCACAGATTCATTCCCTCCATCCAATGCCTGCCTTCTAATACTTGGTATCCTATTGCAGTATAAAAACTGCATCATGGTCACTCATAATGAACTTTCACTTAACTCAGTAGTTGCCACCTGTGACAGGTGCAAGAATATAACCAAGACTGAGGATATCCCAATCACAGTGTACTACATGTAGTGAGCATCACTCTGTCACATCTCCACCCATGCAAATGCAACATCACTGTACTAGCAGTACAATAATTGTCTTACACTCTTGCTGTCAAAAAAATTTGGGTCTATATTGCAAGCATAAGCAGTTGGAATGTCGACAACCTATTGATCAATCTGTCAAACGACCATTACAGTGAATGGCCACATCATCAATTTCTTTCCAAGGGAAAGAAATCGATAGGCAAAATACAAAAAACACAATATAGTACACACTATAATGTGGAGGGCTTCACCCCCACAACCCCCCTAGCTAAATATACTAACTCCAAGATTGCACTCCAGTGAGAAAAGGGCAGATTTAACACAACAGCCATCCAATTTTTTTCCCTTGGAAAGAAATCGATGATGTGGCCGTTCGCTGAAATGGTCATTCAACAAATATGTGTCAATCAAGAGGTTGTCAACATTCCGACCGTTCATACTTCTAATATGGACCCAAAAATCTCTACCCAAGCATCCTAGAACTCTTAAGACTAGGCATCAGCATAAATCTCATTTCATCTGTTTCACTTACCTACATATCAACAATAACATCAACACATCACCAACAGCAAACCACACCACACCCACATCTGCTAGGCATAATTCAGCTGTTGGGAATGTCCCAGTTATTGGTGACTGTTGATAGGCGCACATAATCCACATTTGCTAGGCTGAGCAGGGACATGATGACAGGCAGCTGCCTCTCAGGAGCCAAGATAATGGATATAACTAGGGCCCTAAGCACCACATCCCCCAGCAAATATGACAACAACATGATAGTAGCCCAAGTGGGAGTAAATAACCAGGCATGCAAACCCCCTCAAGACCATGCAGGAAGATATGTTGGAGTATTCCATGCCAACTTCAGCAATGGGTAAGACACTGGTTCTGCATGAAATCCTCTCTTCACCTAAAATGATTCTTAGGTTTAAGGAAAAGATAACTGAGTTCAGCAATTGCTAATTTGCTTATGTCATTCAAGGGAATCTAATATGTATTACCAAAGGAAAAGATGACTGACAGTTTACATCTCTCGCTCAAGGGGTTTAGCGAGCTGGCTAAAACTTTTGCTATTCCCATTGTGCCTTTTTAGGCAGAGTTCATCTAATGAATATCCCAGCCTGAAAAACACCACAGTTCCCAAACTGGATAATATCACGATTTGCTTTACTCAGTGCCAGGAGTCTTAACAATAAACTGCCTGACCTTGATGTACTCCTGCTTCTGGAATGCATCCATGCATGTGCTTCTATGGAAACATTGTTCAAATCCTTAAAGAACACATCTTCTGTGCCTTGGATTTGTGCCTACCACACTTTCATGTTCACCTATAACTTTATGGGAGTCTCTGTATTCATCAGGGATAATATACCTTAAAAACAGTTACCCGGAGACACCCCCATCTGCTTATCAAATTTCAGCTCACCTTAGGAAAATCAAATGTTCAGCTCATGGTCTACTATTGATCACTGTCTATGGCTCTAGCTGATCAAGATAAATTCATGGTATTAGAGGATATATCTGTAAGCAAGGGCTCTTTCATCCTTGATTATTTCAACCATCCTCCCATTGACTGGAAGGCTTACACCTCCTACATTGGGTGTGCTTAGCAATTCTTGGATTGGGAGAAGAACACCCTGGATCAGACTGTCCTCAAACTCACGAGGGGAATAACATTCCTAACTTGGTACACACAGACATGCCGAGTGTGCTCCCCTTCCATAGGTGATTCTTCTTCTTTAGTAAAGTCTGACCATAATCTGGTAGTTTTTACCTTCAGAACTTCCTCTTCCTCAGAAACCAATATCACACTCTTTAGAAACATCAGAAATGCAAACTTTATAGAACCGTATGATGAAATCTCTAAATTGATCCATGGCATCTCCATGTTTGACCCTCCTTATGCAGCCAGCTGCACTAATGATATTTATTCCCAGTTATAGAAATTAACTGAATTGGCAATCCATTCTAAAACCAAATATGGTGCTAAAACAATAATTTTAACAATAAAACATCCTGTTGGTCTGTTGATATAAACAAACTGTAGAGTAGGAAAGAGTTCTTTAAACTGCCTTGTCATACCCATAAACCCATAGCATTGCAATTACATTATCACCTTCACTAACAAATGGAATGCAACTATTGACAAGCAAAGCGTCACATTAATCAAGACTAACAAATTAAGCAAAAGATAGATGTGTGTCCTTCTTTAGTTACATCTGAAAACTAAGAACTAATTCTCATTGCTGATCTGGATTTTTCCATAATGGAGCCTCACATTCAATCCAAAAGACAAGGCAAATAAACTGGCTAACAACTTTGCAGAAAATCTATCCCCTGAAATAACCATACCTTCTCAAAACATCCTCAAGTTACTCCAGCTTCCAGGAGTCACTAAAGAACATGTTCTTTATGTACTCACAAAACACCAAGAATTTTTCCTCCATGGGTCCAAATAGTGCTAAGCATGCACTCACTTATCCCCTCCTCAAACTGTTTAACCTAAGCCTTGCTACAGGTTATGTCCTTGAATATTGTTATACTGCTGTAGTAATGCCTCTCTATAAGAGTGGACCCATCAGGGACCATGGAACTATAGATCTATCTACTTTCTGGAAAGCCATGAAGCACATCATCACTGCCTAAATAAATCATAAAATCAAATATCTGACTAAACTTGTCTCAGTGCAATTCAGCTTTCAAAATGATAGGTCCTGTCTGCTGAATCGTGTCATCTTTGAGAAGGTCATTGTGCAGCTGAAAGTGGTTACGCTAACCATTCTGTCTGCATTGATCTGGGCAAGGCATTTGATACCTACCACATGAGGGAATTAATAAGTTGGTAGCATTAAACATAAATCCCTACATGATAAAATGAATAGTCAACTTGATTAAGGATAGAATGCACATAATCTGAGGGAGGGTGATACCTCCATAGGAAGAAATAAGGTAAACAGTAGTATCCCCCAGGAAGCATATTTTTCCCCTCCTGTTTAGTAGCTATTTTCTTGACCTCCAAACTAATAACAGTGATCACTGGTTAACAGTCTGATGATGACTGTTACCTGAGTGTGGTTATCAAATCCCCTTTCGATACATATACCCTCCAAAAAGTCCATTCTTTGTGTTTAGAAAAGAGGCTCATTCTAAGTGCCAAGAAATGTGGCATAATCCACTTACAGAAGCTGAATCACTCTGCATTGTACTCTCTTGAAAGCATCCCATTGCATATCACTGATCAGATGTCTGGGGACTCAGGTTGATAACTCCCTCTCCTTTGAACATTATGCGGTGACTGTAGTTAGGAAAACATTCTACATTTCACAACAACTTGCCAAAGGCATCACTTTTGAAATGAAGGAAGTTTTTGTTCCCCTCTATAGTCTGCATTAGTCAGAACTATTATGGAATATAAAGAACAGTTGCATTAGTTGCACTTACCAGTAACAGTAGATGTTCATAGAACATACCGTCTAACTGGCATATGGGTAGTAGAGCCCTGCTACCTTTCCCCTGGTAGACTGTCAAAGCTCAGAACTCCTCCCACTGCCTCTCTGTGAGGGTGAAGAACCAAGTATTTGGCAGGATCAGGGCAGTCCTTCACACTCACAGACAAAACTCTTTCAGTTTTCTAGGGTCCAACAGGAAAAGCAGATGAAACGCAAGCATTGTAAACACTTGCTGTTCCATAATAAATGCCAAACAAACACATTGAAAAAAGGTTACTGAATTAAACTTAGCAGCACCTCCTAAAAGCAACTATATACACTCACCAAAAGGGGGAATGGTGGGAAAGTACTGCCAATAAGACAGTGTGTTCTTCGAACATCTATTGTTATAGGTAAGTGGAACATATGTAATTGGACTATGTTCAACAAACACGCTGCCTTACTGATATATGGGTACATTCCCAAAGCTTACCCAACCTGGGAGAAGGAAGGAAAGAGTAAGGGTCCAGACACAGCTGAAGAATGCTCCTCGTGAAACGTGCGGTGGATCAAGAAAAGCATCCAGTTTGTAGTTTCAACAAGGTAAGGATGGACGACCATGTTGCTGCCTCCAGAATGCCTCTCGTGTCCACTTCTTTCCAAAATGTCCCTGATGAGGAATAGACCCTGGTGAAAAGAGCATTTACCTTACCTGGATTCGTCTCGCCATGGTGGGTGTAACAAAAACTAATACTAAGGACAAACCAACATGCAATGAATTGCTTAAAGGCAGGTCGATCTTTCTTTGCCCCAGAAAAGGAAATAAAAAGCTTTTTGACCTTCCTAAAGGGCTTTGTTCTGTCAAGGTAGTAACTCAGCTGCCTACAAACATCCACGGTATAAAGTAACATATATCACTTATACTTAAGCTCCAGAAGCAACACAGGGAGATTAAAACACTGACAGAAAGTGAACCCTGAAACTACTTTCAGGATGAAAAAAATGATAAGTGCATAACACATCCCTATCCCTGTGGAAAATCAGATAAGGTTGTCCCACCATGAGAACTTGCAGCTCAGAATCTCACCTTGCCGATGTCAGGGCAATAAGCAAAACAGTTGTGTATGTTAAGAACTTAAGATCAGCAAGAGCCATTAGTCCAAAAGGTGGTAAGGTCAATTTTTCAAAAACATAGTTTTGACCTCACAAAACTGGCAGTGGTAAAATGAGAATCATGGAAGCCAATAGTCCAAAAATTTCAAGAAATTCTCTTTTCACCTCAATGAATGCCAGAAATACCATCTAGTACAACAAGACCTTGTCTTCAGGCAGAAAAGCCAGATTCTTGTTGAAGTAAATTAAACTCCCCAGAAAGGTAAGAGAAGGTGTCAAACATGACTGTATAATGAAACTGAATATAAAGAGATGCAATGGATTCTTAGACTGGGAGCTAACAATTCCCCAGGTTTAAATGATGTTGTCCCTTTAAAACCAGCTCTAGCAAAAAGGAGGGTAAACTATTAATTTTCATTTGCTGTGTTGTATTATATTAGATACTTTTACTAGTGTTTTATCATCTAATGAAGGGATTTACCCGAAAGCGCTTATGATACTGCTTTTATTGTTTTTAATAAAGTGAAGTTGCTTCATACACAGTGTGGTAGTACTTGCCTTACTTTTGGATTTATTAGTTTTCTGTAAGCCATCTTTCAACAGAATGGAAAGAGTTTTGAGTAAGTTTGTGCAGACTGAAGATGTTATCAGAGAAGGAAATCAGTGTGGAGTCGTCTGCATATTGTATCAGAGAGGAGTGATTACAGGATTCATGGAAGTTGTTAGCGAAGATATTGAATAGAAGTGGACCTAGAATAGAGCTCTAGGAGACTTCTATGGGAAGGTGGAGGAAGAGGTGAGCCATCTAACAGACTGTTGCCTGTTGGTAAGGTAGCTGGAGAACCAGTGAAGAGTGGAAGTAGATAGGCTGAGTTCAAATAGTTTAGTTAGTAGTTTAGAGTGACATACTATATCAAAGGCTTTAGAGAGGTTTAGGAGTAGACAGGATACTAGTTAGTTGCTGTCTCTAGCCTCAGCTACAGTATGAGTAAAAGAAAGAAGAGCAGTGGTAATGCTGTGGTTAGGCTGAAACCCATGTTGGGTAAAGGTCAGAAGGTTTTCATGGACTAGGAATTTGAGGAGTTGTGTGTGGATGCATTTTTTTGAGAATTTTGAGAGGGGTAAAGAATGGCTATGGGTCTGAAATTGGAGGAGTCAGTGGAGTTTCCACCTTTATGAAGTGGTATTGATTAGAATAATGTCCAAATGTCAGGGACTGTGGCTTCCTGGATTGATCTATTTACTAATATAGAAATAGGGTAGGCAATAGAGTTTGCAGAAGCTTGAGAAAGGGGGGGGGGCAAGTTGTCAGTAGATTGAAAGCATGGTATCATTTTATGCAAGAGTGATTTGATGAAGGCAGTGGGCACTAGTTTCAGTGAAAACAGGGTTTTATTGGTGTAAGAAGGAGAGGGGTAGGGGAATCAGTGTTATAGTCGGTATTAGTAAGTTTGCAGATGCAGTCAATAAAGTGATAGTTAAGAAGGGCTGTTGTTTCATGAGGAGTGCTGTTAGGGTAGGGGTTAGGGGTTGCAGGACTACCTGGGTGAAGAATTTTGTTGATGGTGCTCCAGAATTTATTAGGATTAGAGTAGTAGTTGGTTTGGGCTTGATTGTAGAATTTTTTTTTGTCTTTGTAAATGTGTTCTTTGGTAAGGTTTTTAAGTTATTTGCAGTTTAGAGGTGTGTAGAGCCTTTTGTTTTGAGCCAGGTTTTCCATGTGCTGTCTTTTTTATGCATAAGGGCGCGAGTATTTTTTAGTAAGCCTGGCGGGCATATTTAGCTTAGAACCAGCCCCTCACTGACCTGGCTGAAAGATTATAGAAACAATAAGTCTGTCAGATGAGTATAGGTAGGAGGTCAGAACCTCATTTCCATTAGACAAGCTTTAAGTATATAGTGATGGAGAAGGACAGCAGTTTGAGAGGAAAAGATTGGGTTATCTAGCATATACCATTTAAGAGCAGAGAGTCAGATTTAGGAAGAGAAAGCTGATAAGCTAACTATGTAAAAATGTTTAAGTCAGCCTAAAAAGGGTGGGGAGGACTTGCAGTAGTGTGTACATCTTCCCTATATTTGGGAATGGATTATCATTCAAAATGTTACAATACTGTTGTGTCACATGAATGGTTTTAGTTGAAATAATTAGACTTGAGTTTCAATAATAAGATGCACTCTTCAGGAGAATTTTAGAAGAAATTCGTGTTGGCAAGGTTCGCTGGTTCAGACGATAGCAAAGAGGTAACAAGCAATAGTTTCGTTGGGAAAGGTGTCCTACAGTGATCGTTACTAACTTCTGCAGGGGAATTTTAGAAGATTCACATCGGCAAAGTTCATATCACCACTGACAATGATGCATTTCTAGAAATAATATCAGCCCCCTCCAAAGTACTTTTATTGCATGTTTTGACAATTGAGAAACATTGGAAACAATATCTTTAACAGAGACCTTTTGTACTGTAGGCAGTGATTAAGCAAACTCATCTAGACTGTACATTTTCTCAACAGGTAAATACTTTAAAAGCTACTCTGCTGGTCTGCACCAACTACTTTCCTGAAGATTATATCCACAAGCCTAGTTAATGTGAGGTACTGGCCACAAAGAAGATGTGGTCTTCTTATTAGCAAAGGTCACCGGGGACACTGAAGCAGGGTCATTAGACAAAAGGGCTTGGAGGGCAGGCGAGGTTGATCATATCCAATATTTGTTAAATCCTTTCTTAGGCAAAGTCTCAATGAACAAAAGAGAACTACAAGCTTTCTAGAAGATCTCTCCCAATGCTGGGATCAAAGGAGGGAAAAGAAAATATCTGTTTGGGTTCTTGTATATGATTGTCATCAGAGGAGCCAACACATCCAACACAAACTGGTCAGAGTCCTCAGACACAAGGCTCCTTCAAAAAGATGATTTTTACCACATTGACCAGGGTGGAGGCACCAACATTATTATAACATAGAAATATACCGTCTAACCAATTGGCTACCTCATGGGTCTATCCATAGCCATTATCTCAGGCGGGAGACCAGTCAGATACTGCTGCCCCACCATGTGGAGGGTCTTCTGTCTCATTTTTGTATGCACTAAATGAGTGGGAGAGTCCCATGGGAGAAAGGTATCGATACTGGCAACATATTCTGCACCCCTGACTTGTCTTTTACCTAAAGAGTTTGGTTCTTCCATGCCTAAAGCAGGCAATGGTACAGCTCCAGAGGATTTGTCTGACCCTCATGTCATGTACAGTTGTAGTATTATGACCACAACAGAGGAACTGGAGATAACAAAGGACAACTTGTCTGATAGCCTGCCCAAAGCTCAGTCTGATGTGGAATGACAAACTGAATGGTGAGGCATAAGTTTTTGATTTATTTTATTTTTAGATGCAGACGGGGAAGATGGTAGAGAAGGAGTCTGAATCCATCAAATCAGGGGAAAGAAACTATCCAGCTCAATAACAAATACTGGCTGCATGGCCACCCTAGTAAGAAGATGAACAAATCCCACTATTCTCCCACTAAATAGCAATCTAAAGACAATTTCTGTAGGGATATTATTCTGGACACTGCACTGAGAAAATGATTGTATTTTCAGTAACATGGTTCAAAGCACAAAAGATGTACACAAATGTCCCCTAATTTTGTAAAAAAATGGCTAGTTTCCATCATAATAAATGGATACAGCCTAAAACAGTTTTAGAAAATAAATTAATTAATATACTGCTGAAAAAATTCCTCTCAGAAATATTTAACACACATAATAGCAGCAAAATCACAATTTAAGTAAAAACATAATTTAAAATGACATAGTCCTACTCAATCACCTCAAATAATCATAACCCCAAAGAAAAAGCCACAACACCAGCATGTTTTTTTATCAGAAGGTCCGCATGAAGTTTTTAATTAACAGGTCTTACTGTGCTAGTCAAAGGAAAAAGAGAAGCATATAAAACATTTCTAATCAGAAAATAAAACCGTCAAAGCTGCAGAATACATTATTCAAGCACTGGCAGAAAATACAGAAGGGAGAAATATAACCCAAAAGGAGTTTCTTATCTGAGCTCTGCAGTTGATGTCACCTAGTTTGGGAGAAGTAATATCCCAAGAGATCTTTCTCTGACTGTGGCACAAAAAAACTAAAAGGGTTTGTGTGCATAAATGTGAAGGGCTGTCCTAGTCCTGCCAGGTGATTGGTTCTTCACCATCACAGACAGGCAATGGGAGGGGCTCTGAGCATTAACAAACTGCAAGGTGGGAGGGTTTCCAGGCACTACTACCCATATGCCAGTAAGGAACTGTGTTCAGCATTGCACTCTTCAGTATGTATGTTGTCAGGCACATTAAAATATAAAAAAAAATAGAGTTTCCAAACAAAAAATAAACACCTTGTCTCAAAAATTTTAGTTACCAGGAGACACTGGTGTCCTTATCTTTTTACTCTTCATCATACAGGGGAGACCTGTGCCTGCTTGCTGTGCCTTTTGGATCTAGTTATTCTCTACCACCTTTTCCTTGATATATGAAATTTGGTAGCCAATAATAGAACCACAGATCTCAATCTTAATCAAGGAATAAATACAACTAGAAAAGGAGGTTCACTATGCAGAACCTCTCCTAGCTCTAGATCAGACTCCTCATCATGTCAAGCAGTTCGAGTCCTTGCCTGTGTGGATTAGTGTACTTAAATTTGCCCAAGGGTTACAGATGCTAACCATGCTACCATCCTTGCAAAAGGAGGTAGAGCGTGAGGAACGGTCTTGGCAATATGCATGTTGTCTCTGGTGAAACTTCCTTCAAATCTACTATGGTCCTATGATTGTAAATTAATATTAACAGTAATAGATTATGTTACTTATATTGAAATTGATGTAGCTGTTATAAATCTGGATATGGAGAAAACATTTTATTCAGTTCACTTGGAATATTTATAATCTTAGAAGAATTTTAATTCCAGAAAAAATATGCAATTAATAAAATCATTATACAAATAATCAAACATATGTTCATACTTATCACAACCCATCAATTTAAAGAAAGGTACAAAAAAAGGTTGCCTTCTTTTCTCCTTCTTTTTGCAATTTCAATAGAACCCGTGGCACTGTAACTATTACAAAATATTAATATAATGAGTCTCAGAATAAATTATAAATATGAGTTAAAACATTGTTTTCAGACAACTCACTACTAAACACTGAAATTAATTATCTAAACTAGTGATACTTAAAATATCAACAGACTGAAAAAATCAAGAACGTAATTAATGATAATGAAATAAAACCAGTCATTATAAATCAAACACAAAATCTGAATTTGTCTAGTAGCTATAATTATGATTTTATGATTGTGGTTCAAAGGAAATAAAATATTTAAGAATAACACTAAAGCAAGATGTAAACACAAAAAGAATTGAAAATTACAGTAAAGCTATAGAAAGTTTAAACAATGTAATGAATAAGCGGAACAAAATATATATTTTTAGAACAGATTATGTTTGTTAAGAAGAATATTATTACCAAAAAAGTTGCAGTTAATGCAAACTATAGCCCTGGTCCTAAATAAAAATCAAACTAAAATGATAAATGTTTTTGAACTTTTTTTGGTATCCTAAAAGGAAACAAAACAGGCTTACTTACATTAATTATATTAGAACAAGTCATTAAAGGGAAAATAAAATTACATGACTTAATTGCAAGCAGCAGTATTTCAGGTATTTATTAATTGGTTAGACAATGGGTCAGAGTCCATAGAGTTTTTGGAATCAGGCGCAGTTCATCAAGTTCCAAGCAAAAGTTACAGATAACCAAGGACTATGCAAATGTGCATCAGTGTATAAAGAATAACTCGGCGCAAAGCAGATTTATCCAGCAAGATCTGCACTCTCAAGCAGTATGTCAAGAAAAGCTTTTCATAAATCAAGATGTGCATTACAAGTGTACATCTATGGATATTATACAAGCTCAATACGACTTACTGAAAACTACTAAAGGAATATAAATGTGCAGCAATCTGTCTGGAAAGTGACAAATATCCACAAATAATTATGGATATCATCCTCATTCTTAAATGGATGTATATAAATACACTCATTGGAATTTACAAAATCTGACAGAACCTGCAACATTTCTAATGAAAGAAATTAATTAATGAGAAAGGCAATCTCAGCCAATTTGCCATTAGTAACAGTAGCTAAAAATGGGTGCTGGACACATGTGAGGAACACAAGTAATGCACACACCCAAGGAATTTGGGTGATAGAAAAGCAGATGTGAGGTGAGAGTGAGGAAGACGGACACACAACAGGTATGATAAAATAGGAAGATCTGAGGGACTTTCAGAGGAGTACGGGTATTTTTGGGGTGTGGGAATAAGCCCCATTTTTGTGGAGAGAAAATAATGAATGGAAAAGGCAGTGAAGGAGGCGGAGGAGGATAAAACAGGAGGTATTCACATATAACAGATATCTCAATACATGTTAAGCAAAGGTTGGAACTAAACATAAAGGAGAGAGAAGGTATACAGACAGCACACATTCAGACTATACAACGTGGTTGAAGGAAAATGGACAAACGGTAGGGATGCTTACTAGCCATGATGCAATGCAGAACTACATATGTTCCTATGCACAACACATTGCTGAGATGTTGTAAACTGTGTGACAGTCATACCTGAATGTGTATGACTGGTGGTAGGTCTTTGTTGTAGAAAAATATATGGGAATTGATGTACATAATGGATATTGAATCCATTCATCAAGTAGTCTGACAGCAGTTCAAGTGTAAGCCAAGCGGCAGCATGGATGAGCAAATCCAGCCAGGGAAATGCAGAAAATCAAAGGAGGATAGACTAGAATCTTCAACACTGCATGTGAAAGGCAAACAACTATCACAGTGCCAAACAGAAGTAATGTAGCAAAGCAAGAATGTGACTTTCTTTATATTTAAGTAAGTGTATACAACCCCAACATAGTCAAAATGGAATCCATATGTCAAAGAACTATGCCCTGTCAGAGGCAACACAGATAGGTTACCAGGCATACAATGTACATGTGTGACATGTAATGGATTAACATGATCCTATGAGAAAGAAATGTCAGCACACATACGCACATCAATGACATGTAATACTATGGTAAGACACGTATGAGCAATGCTAGATAAGGAATCCCAGTTTGTGTGTAGGAAGGAAAAAACCCAATTCCTGGGTAATACTCAGCACAGAAGTATAACAAGAGCAATGCTATAATCCAAACAGTTCCCAGCACCTTGCATGCATATACCTTGCAATTGTATGATGAGTGACATGGTGGCACAAGGTACTATTTGAGCAGTGCAACTACATGACAATGATGATAATGTAGAGGAAGGTAAATGCATGCCATGTATAAGTGCAACATACAGGCCAAAGATAAAAGGAGAAAGGAGATGGACAGCACAGGCTCACATCAGCGTGGAAGTGCCAGCAACACAATGTAGGCAAACAATAAAGCAGAACAACCTTATTTAAGGGGACACATTGCACATGCATGTGTTCACCATGGGTTTATTACATTGTGTCAAATGACTATTCAGTGAATAGCCTTTCATTGAACACCTATTTATTGAAGCCTCTCTTTATCGAATGGCATATTTTAAGTAGGGTAAACCAGCAGTTGGCCACCACTTGAAATTTGCACTTTACCCTACTGTAGTGTGATCTTGGAATTGTTATATTTAGTTAGGGGGGTGTGGGGGGCATAGCACCCCTCCCCACCTAGGTAGGTTTTAAACTGTATTTTCTTTTTTGCGGTCACTCGGTTGGCCAACTACTTGTTTGCCCTGCTTAACATTCAGTGTTCAATGAAGAGTGGCTTTGATAAATAGGTGTTTGACAAATGGCTATTCACTGAATAGCCTTTCAATGAAATGTCATAGACCCATTCACTACATAGAGTAGTGTGGAAGTTCACCAAAGTTTCATTGAAGCAAGTGGCAAATGCATAAAATACGGGCAAACTGCATTGTTGATGGCTATAAACATGTCTGTGTACAAATGACACAAACCCAGTGATGTGTAACTCTTAACCAGCAGGATGCATAGGTACAAAAATAATATTCAGTATCACATATACATGTATACTGTCATGCAAACATAGGTTCATAGGTTCATAGGTTGGTACTGGGCTATCTGCCCAAAGGCATATATTAGCCCAGCCACATTGTGCGGTATTCACCGCCCCTTTAGTAGTTCCCTAGACCCTTGTACTAGCAGCTAGTACCCTTGGCCCCTATCTAGTAGTGCTGTTGGTGTGATCCCCGGTGTGAACTTTCTGTTACCCATCCACTCATCAAGGTTCCTCTTGAATCAGTCTCATTTAGGCCCTTCTGGAGGATCTCCATGTCGGCCGGAGACTCTATTATAGCACCCAGTTTGCAGTTGTCTGCAAACTTAGTCAGCCACAGCCCTTCTGTGCTTGCCTGTACTTCTGAGAAGTATATGCCAAACAGGAGGGGCCCCAGGACAGAGCCCTGTGGCACACCACTTGTTACTGGTCTGGATTCAGACATAGATCCCTCTACTCTTACTTTATGGGATCTGTCTGAGAGCCAGTTTGCGATCCATCTTGTGACGTAAGGGTTTATGCCAAGGCTGGTGAGCTTATCAATAATACCTGAATGGGGAATGGTGTCAAATGCTTTAGCAAGGTCAAGGTAAGCCATGTGTACCTCCTTTCCCTTATCTATAGCCTGAGTAACTGTCTCAAAGAAATCCACCAGGTTCAGGAGGCATGATCTGCCCTTGATGAAGCTGAACTGTGTGGGGTCCAGCGACTGGAGGTTCCCAATCTCTCCATTTATGAGTTCCATAATGATTCGCTCCATAGCCTTACAGATCAGACTGGTCAGGCTTATTGGTCGATAGTTCCCAGGGTCAGTTGTGGCCCCACCCTTGTGTAGTGGAACCACCATTGCCGTGTGCCATTCTATGGGCACATATCCTGTGGAGAGGCTGAGACTGAACAGGGTATTAAGATGCAGGGTTAATTCCTTTTGGAGCTCGCGTATGACACAGCCTGGGACACCATCTGGTCCCATGAAGGCAGTGTTTTTAGCTTTAGATAGAGCCTTGTTAACCAACGTATCTGTAATAATTGGACTTACACAATCCTCTAGAATGGTAATAGGCCCTGTAGGTGGTGAGGGGGCGGGGGGGAATTTGCACTGAACCTGTCAGCCAAGATGTTGGCAATGTCAGAAGGGTCAGTGTATTTTGTTCCATTTTGTACTAGCTCAGAACAGACCTGAGCGTTGCCATTTAGGTTTTTGACATAGCCATAGAAGGCCTTATGGTTATCCTTGGCATCCTTGGCAAATTTCTTTTCAAAATTAGCTTTAGTTGACTTGATGAGGGCCCTCAATTTCTTACTAATGCTGATCAGGGATGATTTTTCTACTTGAAATTTGGCCTTTTTTTGTATAAGTCTCTTCCTTTTATTATAAAGTTTGCTTATGGCCGGGGTCCACCAGAGTGGTTTCTTCTTGCTTGAGGAAGGAGTCTTGGTTTTATTTGGGATAGCATGGTCCATGCAATCCTGAAGATGCATATAGAGTGCCTTGGTGTAGGATTCCACATCCTGGATATCATTATCCTTCTGCAAGGGAATAGTGAAGCTTTCCACTTTGGATGCAAGTAGTTTGAAGTTTGCTTTGGAAAGGTATTTAACTATGGTTTCTTTGACTGGGGGGAGGTGGAGGGGTGAGGATGTCCAGGGTTATCAGTTTGTGGTCTGATCTGACCAAGGAGGGAGTGATAACAGGTGTGGTACAATGGGTGCCCATATTTGTGATGATTAAATCCAATATGTTGCCCCCTCTAGTGGGGGAAAATACTAGTTGTTCAAGGGCATTTGAATTTATAAATTCTATGAATCGCTGAGCATAGGAGTTGGAACATTGGTAGTTCGCCCAGTCTATACCAGGGTAGTTGAAATCACCCAAGATTATGGTGTTGGGTAGGACCTTTATATTTTCCAATGTCTCAAGGAATGCAGAGTGAGCATCTTGGGACATGGTGGGCGATCTATAACTGGCTATGACTTGAAATATGGTTTTGCCTGATGATAGTTGCGCATGGATGATCTCTGGGGCATCATGCTGCGCTACTAACCTAGAGATATGGGTATCCTTGATGAATATGGATACACCTCCGCCCTTTGTACTGCGATCTGGTAACTGAGGCCGGAAGGTATGATATGAATTGTAACCTGGCAGTGCTGGGGTGCCCTCTTGAGCCTTGAACCAGGTTTCTGTCACTGCACAAACATCGATTTTCTCCATATTGAGGAGAGCCTCAAGTGTGTGCATTTTGAGGTTGAGACTTCTGGCATTAAGTAGCATTACCCTTAGTTTTTGGTTACCTGTGCTGGTTATGGTGGTTGGTTTGTCCTTTGAGCCTTGCCTAAAAAAGGCACTATGGGGACGCCAAGAGCCTTGGCCAGTATTTGAAAACCTAGGTGTGACAGGTGCAACCCATCTCTGGAAAAACAGCGAGGCTTGTCTATCATGTCATCCCAGGCAAACAGAGAACTGGATCCCCTTAGAATGACACCAGAAGCTTAGCCAATTGTTGAAATTGATCATTTTGTCTTTGTATTGTGGTATCATTCTAGGTGAAGGTAGTATGCTACTCAAGGTCAGGGTCATACCAGCTTGGGCTACATGATCAGAGAGCTCCTCAATGTCTCTTTTCATGTAGTCCAGGGAGATCATTCACACCAACATGTACAATGACAGCGTCATAATTGTACTTGTTCTGGAGTGACCTAAGTGGCTGTGTTATGTGGCGGATCCGAGCACCTGACAGGCAGCTGACAGTAACCTTCTCCTTGTTCAGCCTGGTGAATGGAACATCCGTGTGCCTTACTATAGAGTCTCCTATTACTAGCGTGTTAGGTATGGTGTTTTGCCTTAAGGGCTGTTGTGAGGCAAACTGCTGAGGTGAATTATGTGTTTTCTGGCTTGTGTTTGGGGGTGCAGGTTGCTTGCTAATAATAATGCAACAGGTGCAACAAGCACTGTTATTGATGTAAATAGCACCATCCATGCATAGGACTGATAAAAGGACAGTCCTGTGAACAGCAGTTCAGCACAGTAAAATGGAATAATAACTGTATGTATACAATCAGAAATTACAAAGGTGTGTTTGTGTTGATCATAAAATATGCATACACATGTACATCTATGTAAATCATCGCATATGTACTACAATTGCATACACACGGACATGTATGCAAATCTGTTTATGCATGTCTTAATATAAGCTATTCTCAAAAAAGATCAGCTATTGATATACACAAGATAAGGACAAACAAGGCATTCAGGAA
Organism: Protopterus annectens; assembly: GCF_019279795.1. NCBI lineage: Eukaryota > Metazoa > Chordata > Ceratodontiformes > Protopteridae > Protopterus > Protopterus annectens. Next base: position 1,212,081,290 of record NC_056728.1, read on the forward strand.
TGATGCTAAAGCATCATCTTGTCTTTATATTCACTAGTGCATATACATATATATATATATATATATATATATATATATATATATATATATATGCAGTATGTGAAGGATACCTACTCATATATACCAATCACAGTAATTTGATATAACATGGCACAATGTCTGTCACTACATGTTACACACAAAGACATTGTGCCAGTGTGACAGCATGACACAACAATGGTACAAAAATCACTCAAGCAAGGATAAACAACAAATAGAGAAATGGATGCAGTGCATACACATGGATTACATGTACAAATGAACAAAACAGACCCACCTCCCTGTGTTATATGTGAAGAATGGGAATAATGCAGTTCATGAGTTGTGTCATCCCACCTCAGTATATAGTGGAACAACACAAGCAGAACAGCTGTGTCTCACTTGCATCACAGTAACTGCAACAATCATATCTGTCATATACAAGGACAGAGTGCATTGAACTTTGCAATATAATACTGCACTCATGCATAAGAGTACACACACACACACACACACACACACACACACACACACACACATGCACAAAAGTAAAGAGTATCATCCCAGCCCATATAGAGCAAGGCATGCATTAAGTGCAGCATATGGTATACATCAAATTGATTACCACATGTGTATTGCAGTAATGTGTGTCATACTGCAGCAGCAACATAACATCACATATGACATGATCTGTGCTGTGTACAGTAGAACATACATCAGAAAAGCATGACAGAAATGTGTCATGCCTGTACAATTGTGCATATACAATACATAGCTGGATATGGCAAACATCATGGTGGCAGCATTACATAATTGAATCACATAGACAATACTTACGGTCCTTTGGGACCACCCTTGTGGGGCCAAACATTGCAAATGATCTCTGTAGTGATCTCCCAGAAGGAATCGTACATGGCCTATGCTATGTCCTGGAAGAAGTTCATATGAAGTCCCTCATCTGTGTATGGAAGACAGCTGTCATCACCTCCAGAATATGGTCCTGAAAATCATCACCCTGTCATGGTGGTGGACATCTTCTATGATGAGCAGCAGGAATGATGGCATGTGCAGGTCCTAGTTCATCATCATCTTCATTGATCCTGTCATGGTCATCATCCTGGTCTTAAAGAGTCAGAGTTGCCTGGCAGTAGTTTGGCACTTCATTGCTTTCTGCACCCAGTAGGAGAGCCACCAAGGGTTCCACACTCTGTCAAGGTTAAACACAGTGGAAAAAAATCATGCATACATAATACTTATTTCCCAAAAGCTATGAGTACATATCATCATATACATGACACAGTCTATGAATCCACACATATGCATGAAACACTCACTTTGGTGTATTGCTTAATGTTTTGAGCTAATGGACAGCACACTTCCTTTAATGTTGTAAAACTGTATAGAATAATGATGGAATCCACCTTATAACAACAGCATGTGTAAGTATTTAACCTTATCTTACAGGTTCATTATTTTTTACTAACTCCAACGTATTTCAGCCATGCTGACCTGCATTGATCTTACATTCATGAAAGTGAGTACAATAAACATGGATATTATGATAATGTATTCTGTATAATGTAGTTTGCAGGCATTACTTAACATTTACACATGCAGAAGTAAACTGTGCAATGCTTCTAGATGCATTACAAATAATGGAGAGTAAATGCGCAGTCATCTGAGGCCTAAGAGATATAGGTGTCAGTGAACAATGGCTATGCTTGTTGTGTAAAAAGCTGCACTGTGTAAGTTGCCAAAAAAACATACATGGTTCTTCCATATGTTATGTTCAATATTATCTAGATAAATGCCATTATTTAAAAAAATAACCTGCAATGGGATTTGAACCCAGACATAGGAGATCAGCAGTCACTTTATAACTATAATTGAAACAGTCTAATATAGTATCGGTGTTAAAGTGTGGCTTATGAAACTTATTGTAGGCATTTGGTGGCTGGTGTTGGGTGTCTCAAACCCTCTTTCAAAGATCCTCTGCTTCCCTCTGATGCAATTCGTCATAGTGGTGATGGACTTGCACATCTTTCTGGTAGATGCCAGTCAGTCTGTCGTGCTTCCTTGCATTAAAGTTCCAAATGTCATTCATTTCAAAATTCCTGGGGTAATGCACCAGACATTGAGAACTTATGCAGAATTGCATAAATTGGATTCCAAAATATTGAATGTTAATGAACCTCATTAATTATGTATGGCACAAATGGTACTTAAAAGCTGTGTGCACATAGCTAAACTCACTTTAAGGTATAGCTGATGTAAAGCTAGCACAAAGGTAAGCTGTCACCTGCTGCCATTGCTGTTGTAGAATAAATTGCTATTGTCACATACCTGTTTTATCATTATTCTTTATAAATCATCTTATACGTGTTGTTAGGCCTTTTTTCTCCATATTCAGTCGTATAGATAAAAAGGAAACAGCCCCATTGAAAAATAGACAAGGAAGGAGTGAAAATAGATGTGTAATAATTTCTGATTAACCTGTAATGACTGTGCTATGTTTACGGACATCGACAACTTTTGAGGATTTCCATAAGTTGCATGTTTGCTGACTACTTTACAGATACTCTCTGACCTTTAGTAATATATTTGCTATAGATAGAGATGGAATAAAAATATATCATTTCTGGTTAACCTGTACTGCCTGTGGTATTTTTATAGAAACTGATGACCTCAGAGAATTTCCATAAGTTGTATTTTCAAGTAATTTACATTTACTCTCTAATGCTTAGTAATGTAGTAGTTTTTAGTACATTCAGTCTGATAGAAACAACATGAGGATGGGTTTGACTGTTCACTGTTTATTGTGCTCATATGTAACCATGAGTGCATAGCAGTGCTTTTTAATATTAAGGAGATTTTTCTTCACTGTTTCTGAATAACATAGTATGTGTGTTGCATACCATAGAATGACAGTAACATTTGTTATGATGTGTGCCACTGACTGTACGTATACTCTGTGATGCTCAGTAATGTAATAGCTGTTAGTACAGGCATCCAAAATTCTTGGGGTACATATGCTCATTATGTTTGAATGTGCATGTAACTGTGGAAACACGATTACAATGGTTTTGTGGCTGTTTTTTACCTGTTGTGATATCCACTGCCATGGGTTTAAATCACACATATGACCTATATAAATGTTTTAATAGCTTGTTACATGTAATGATGTTGTTATATGTATTACATACTCAGACGTTGTTTTCATATCCATTCTGTTTTTCTCTACATAACTGTAATATAGATGAAATGCATTTTTTTGCATAGCTTTGCATATGCTTGTAACATTACCATGTCAATTTGCGAGCCCCCCCATATAAAGTATAACATGTACGTATCACACTATATTCCAAATGTCAACCAGAAGTAGGTTCTTGCACAAAGAGAATGAAATTATAGTTGAAACTCTGTGCCAGCATGGCTGCAGCCTTCTAGAGCAGATGGGAAATACTGTGGAGGAATGAAGTGTAGACAGACCTGAGAAGCATGATCATTATGGTGGGTGGTCACAGTAGATCCAGGGAAGTCTGTCAGCAGCATACCTCTCAACCTGGAAACATCAAAAATCTGGACAAGGCCTATGAAAAATAGGTACAAATCTGTACGCTGATTAACATCTAATTTGCATACATAATTATGTAACCACACCCACTCCAATGGGAATTGTGGGATACCACCTTTCAAACGCAAACTGAAGAACAAACAACCAAAATATGGCACCAAAGTCCCCCTGCAGCCATTCCAAATCCAATATCCCATTACTTTGCTATTTCGCCCCATTTACCATAAACACTAATGTGTGCATACTGCTTTACTTCTACAATGATTATTTGGATTTTATTTTTACATTTTTACATTTTACAGCACAATTGCACAAACACTAAGACATCTGGTAAACAAAGCAATACTGTCTCACCTAGACATGGCATTAAAACTTCTCTGCCCTTGAAACTCACATTCATTGAAACAGCATTGAAACCCACAACACACCACATCGAAAGAAAATGCATCTGGCCAGTGGTGGATAAAGATTACCTTTGGACTGCTTTCAAATCGTTGGCCCCTTGCACACAAAACAAGAAACGATTACATGTGTTGTTTTCTTGGCTTACACCTTCCTGACTTTATTAAATTATATTCCTTGTATAATACAACACACTTGTTAGACAGAGCGTATTTTAAATTTGTTTGAACATTTTTCCAGTAGGCTGTACTTAGGCAATAAAACAAAATGCATGAACCAATAATGACAAAACTACATAACCCAATTCAAAACATTTCCATCATAAAGTCTACTTCCACATCCACACTATAAATAGAATGACAGTAGTGTAAGCCATAAGCATCTTGCACAGCTTCTCACTCCATTTTCAATTTCATTTTTTTTGAGTGGGGGCAAAAGTTCAAAACCAGGAGGGACACATTTTGAACTTTTGCTTGTATAATTTGTTAAGTTGCTAGAATAAAATGTGTTATCCATTCTCTCCTCATGCATTTCTGGTTCTTTTTATAACACACTTCCACCATATACACTACACTCAGAGCAACATACCACTATCTGAAAAACATTTAAAGAATTCATTTTTTCATTTTTTTCATTTCATTCTCTCTCCTCATCCTTCTCAACCTCCTTCTGTTTCTACTATCCTACTCCATAAACTTTCAGTCTACAGTTCTTTGCTTCTTTCATCATTTTTCTTCATTGTTTTTCCTCTGTTTTTCTTTCTCTTTCTTTCTTTTATTCTTTTCTATTTCTTTTGCATACTGCACTACTATTCTATATTACTCCAAATTGATAATGATCCAATGTATTGCGACATCCTTGTACTGTACATCCAATCCATTATTTATATTATCTATTTCTTACTTTTTTTTATGTTCTTATTTTTTATTGCAACAACACTCCACAATTCACATTACTCCCTCCTCACCTCTGATATTCCTCAAATATTCAGCAAATACTGTTTTCTTTTCACCTCCCATTTGGGAAGTTACTGCATAGTATTAGTATTCTCGAAAGAACTCTCTAGCTGCACATAAATAAAAAAGAAAACTCAAAGAGCGGCCACAAAGATAAAGGCCATGATTAAATCTGAAAGGATAAGAGAAGAAAGGAAATTGATGATTATCAGATTATTCATTGAGCACAAATTCAAACTGGCTTCCCCGAACCTGTCTGAAAGAGAAAGAAAAGTGGTTTGACTAACTAAAAAAAATAAAAAAAAAATAAAGTATAGTAATTTAAAAAGAAAGAAAAGGATAAGGACGGGGGATAAGTAATTTTGCTTTTGCTTGCGCTGCTGTAGTGTACGTTATCTTTTCAAAGGTTGTGGTTTACACTTACTTCTTAAAACAACTGGTGAAGTGTTTAATGATTTTAGCCAGGCTGTATGATGTAGAACTCCAAGAACATGACTTTTTACGGGGGCAGAACTTAAGAAGCACTTGCAATAATTACCTAAGCGTGTCCCACCCCTTGGTGTTACTTCCCTCTTTAACACAGTCATCAGCTTTGATTGAACCCCCGATGCTCTGTGTCCCTGGAGCTTCCTCTGCACTAGTAGTATCACACAGCAGCCACTTTTTCTGTGTCTGGGCAGATCGCCATGCTTTCAAAATTTTGAACTAATGACTTTTATGTTTTGTTGGACGCATTTTGATGCACTTATTTTTCAGTAAGTAACTATATTCAGAACAAGCCTCCATCAGATCTGTGCTGTTAAGTCTATGCTCCAGGAACTTTAAACTGTTACAGGAAGGCTTTTCTATGTACATAACATAAGGAGGGAAGACAGTCTCACACACACACACACACTTACCTCCCTCCAAATAGCAGCGGCGACGAGAGCATGAAAGCCAGATCAGATCTTCTAAATAAAACCACACTAACTCCTTTCCGCAGCAAGCTTCTTCTCTTGTAAGAAATCCACCACAGTAACTCCTTTCCGGCCGGCATTGGCAATTCCTCATTGCAAAAGCATCCAACACACTAACTCCTTTCTGGCAGCGCAGCGAGATTCTTTACTTCAGTTCTAGAGAGAAACAGATACACCACACTACTCGAGTCACAACAAGAAATCCAGCACACTACACATTACTCCTTTCCAGCTCTGGTGATTCCCGCAAAAAGCATTTGAACCAGAGCCGGAAAAATGCTACGTATGTGTGGGGAGCATTCCGACAGGCTGGGCTGGTGAGCGTCGACTATCACAAGACGTGATGACGCCGCACATGTAGCACGAAGTTACAAAAAAAAAATAAAACTAAAAGTGCAAATAAATCGGAAATGAAGGGGTGCCACTCGGGAATCGTGGCACCCCATTATTTGGACCCCAAAACTCGGTAAAAACCGAGGAATTCGGGACAGTTGGGAGGTCTGGTCAGCAATGTTGCTCTGACACAATCCTATGTGCATCTGATGGACTCGGAGAGAGAGGAATGCCATTGGAGGTGGGACCTTTGCCTCCACCAGATGAGATAACAGTGTTCCTGGCATTACATCATACCACAAGTCATAATCATCAGATATCCAGGGGAGGTACTGAAGCAGTTGTTCCAGGATGCACATGTATGTCATAGATTCCCAAAAATAATGCAAAGTACACACTACCTCAATAAAGATCTTTATTTCACAGATATTAATGTTTGTTATATTTGCATTCCAGCAGGTGAACTATGCCATGACTGTAGAAACACACATGATCTGGAAACACAACATAAGTGCTATAGCATATTATCTTACCAACACAGTGCATATATAACACTATCAGCAACATGTGTGATGTTTTTGTTTTTCATTTGCACAGGTCAATCAACATCTGCACAGCAGCAGCACACCATGTAAGTGTCTCTATATTCTGTTAGTGTGACCCATGACTTTCTGTATTTCTGCCTCATGTCATGACAGTGGAGTATACTTACATGCTGATTATTTTTCCTGGCATTTAACCTAAGGATACATCATCTCAAGGTGTGCGCCTTACAACTGCACATACAGAGAGACCAGGAATGGTTGTCCATCTTGTTTGTATGAAGTAGCACTTTCTAGCATACCTGTGATGTATGATACTCATGTTGCCTTGTTCCATACACAGGTATATCTGCACAATATGTGCACCATATTTCATGCAAGTGTCTCCATATCCTGTTAGTGTGTGCCATAGTTGTTCTCTACCTGTATTCTTGACTCTGCAGTATACCCACATGTTGATGATTCTGTACCTTGTTATATTACAGGATCCTCATTACGACAGATATGTTCCTCAGTCAAGGAGGACATAAATGGTTAAGGCACTGCATCTGTTTACTACATGTCACTCTGTTGGTCTTCACCTGCAATCTGCTCATCAGCCTCAGCCATCCTGTTGATGTCCGTATTATCTCCTGTGTTATACCTCTGTTGGAATGCTACATGATTGGCTATTATGTGCTAAATGATGATGTTTTTATGTCTATTTTCCCACATGGCAGTTGTATTTCAACCCTCACATCCAGTGGTGGAGTCATAA